>NW_017210163.1:0-2820 GCF_001704415.2 Capra hircus
TCCTCTTCCCCGAGGAGGCTCGCTTCCCTGCTGGCTGTGCACTCGCCTATCAGGCGGGGCGCAGGGCTCCTCCAGCAGGTCTTGCCTCAGGGGCTGCTTCCTGAGTTTGGGGCTGTGGGCAGGAACCCAGACACGCAGGATCAGGCCCCAAACACCTGCACATGTCTCTGCTGGGGAGGAGAGTGCTAGGGAACCTACGTCTGTCATACACTTTCTGGGCACCCAAGGAATCAGCTCCGTGTGTGCGGGCTGAAAACCCCAGCCAGGGGCCTGGGAGCCTGGTGCTCTCCGTGTGGCGCTGAATCTGGGCGGCCAAGCAACCGCTGGAGAGCCCTGCAGTTGCCCTTCCCTTCCCTCTGACAGAATTCTCACTGCTGGAGCCCTTGCAGTGTGGCAACCCACCAGCCCCTAAGCTCTCCTTAAGGAGGACTGGGACCTAAAGTGCAAAGGCAAGGCAGGATTGGAGCTGAGGCAAGAAGGCGCCAGTGGCGACTCCCAGGCTCCTGCTGCCTGCTCCTTCCTGGAGAGGCAGCCTAAAAGCAAGGCAAGTCTGGGCAAGGCTAGCCCCCGGCAGAGCAGCCTCGCGCCAGGAACTCTGCCAGATCGGGGCTCTGAGCAGAGCTAGAGCTCTGCCGTACTGGAGGCGCACTTAGCTCCGTGCAAGCAGGCTTTCAACTTGACGGGGCTGGCTGCCTCCTCTTCCCCCGAGGAGGCTCGCTTCCCTGCTGGCTGTGCACTCGCCTATCAGGCGGGGGCGCAGGGCTCCTCCAGCAGGTCTTGCCTCAGGGCTGCTTCCCCTGAGTTGGGGCTGTGGGCAGGAACCCAGACACGCAGGATCAGGCCCCAACCACCTGCACATGTCTCTGCTGGGGAGGAGAGTGCTAGGGAACCTACGTCTGTCATACACTTTCTGGGCACCCAAGGAATCAGCCTCCGTGTGTGCGGGCTGAAAACCCAGCCAGGGGCCCTGGAGCGGTGCTCTCGTGCGGCGCTGATTCTAGGCGGCCTAGAACCGCTGGAGGAGCCCTGCAGTTGCCCTTCCCTTCCCTCTGACAGAGCTCTCACTGCTGAAGCCCTTGGCAGTGTGCAACCCACCACCCCTAAGCCCCCAACACGCCTGGCACCTATGTGCAAAGGCAAGGCAGGATTGGAGCTGAGGCAAGGAAGGCACCAGTGGCGTCTCCCAGGCTCGCTCAGACAGCTCCTTCCTGGGGAGGGAGCCTAAAAGCAAGGCAAGTCTGGGCAAGGCGAGCCCCCGGCCGAGCAGCCTCGCGCCAGAAACTCTGCCAGATCGGGGCTCTGAGCAGAGCTAGAGCTCTGCCGTACTGGAGGCCCCACTAGCTCCGTGCAAGCAGGGCTTTCCTCTTGACTGGGCTCGGCTGCCTCCTCTTCTCCGAGGAGGCTCGCTACACTGCTGCTGTGCTCTCGCCTATCAGGCGGGCGCGCAGGGCTCCTCCAGCAGGTCTTGCCTCAGGGGCTGCTTCCCCTGAGTTGGGGCTGTGGGCGGGAACCCAGACACGCAGGATAAGGCCCCAACCACCTGCACATGTCTCTGCTGGGGAGGAGAGTGCTAGGGAACCTACGTCTCTCACACACTTTCTAGGCACCCACGGAGTCAGCCTCTGGGAGTGTGGGGATGCAAAACCCAGCCAGGGCCCTTGGAACCTGGTGCTCTCCGTGCGAGCTTTGTCTGGGCGGCCAAGGAACCGCTGAAGGAGCCCTGCTGTTGCCCTTCTTCCCTCTGACAGAGCTTTCACTGCTGGAGCCCTTGGCAGTGTGCAACCCACCAGCCCCTAAGCCCTCCTCAAGGACGCTTGGGACCTAAGTGCAAAGGCAAGGCAGGGGTAGAGCTGAAGCCAGGAAGGCGCCAGTGGCGTTTCCGAGCCTCACACAGCCTGCTCCTTCCTGGGGAGGGAGCCTTAAAGCAAGGCAAGTCTGCGCAAGGCTCGCCTATGGCAGAGCATCTTGGTGCCAGGAACTCTGCCAGATCGGGCCTCTGAACAGAGCTAGAGATCTGCCGTACTGAGTCGCACTTAGCTTCGTGAAGCAGGGATTTCAGCTTGACGGGGACTTGCTGCCTCCTCTTCCCCGAGGAGGCTCGCTTCCCTGCTGGCTGTGCACTCGCCTTATCGGCGGGGGCGCAGGGCTCCTCCAGCAGGTCTTGCCTCAGGGGCTGCTTCCCCTGAGTTGGGGCTGTGGCAGGAACCCAGACACGCATCAGCCCCAAACACCTGCACATGTCTCTGCTGGGGGAGAGTGCTAGGGAACCTACGTCTGTCATACACTTTCTGGGCACCCAAGGAATCAGCCTCCGTGTGTGGGGCTGAAAACCCCAGCCAGGGGCCTGGAGCCTGGTGCTCTCCGTGTGGCGCTGAATCTGGGCGGCCAAGCAACCGCTGGGAGCCCTGCAGTTGCCCTTTCCCTCCCTCTGACAGAATTCTCACTGCTGGAGCCCTTGGAGTGTGCAACCCACCAGCCCCTAAGCTCTCCTTAAGGAGGACTGGGACCTAAGTGCAAAGGCAAGGCAGGATTGGAGCTGAGGCAAGAAAGGCGCCAGTGGCGACTCCCAGGCTCCTGCTGCCTGCTCCTTCCTGGAGAGGCAGCCTAAAAGCAAGGCAAGTCTGGGCAAGGCTAGCCCCCGCAGAGCAGCCTCGCGCCAGGAACTCTGCCAGATCGGGGCTCTGAGCAGAGCTAGAGCTCTGCCGTACTGGAGGCGCACTTAGCTCCGTGCAAGCAGGGCTTTCAACTTGACGGGGCTGGGCTGCCTCCTCTTCCCCCGAGGAGCTCGCTTCCCTGCTGGCTGTGCACTCGCCTATCAGG
>NW_017210164.1:0-2820 GCF_001704415.2 Capra hircus
CTTGGCCGCCCAGATTTCAGCGCCACACGGAGAGCACCAGGCTCCCAGGGCCCCTGGCTGGGGTTTTTCAGCCCCGCCACACACGGAGGCTGATTCCTTGGGTGCCCAGAAAGTGTATGACAGACGTAGGTTCCCTAGCACTCTCCTCCCCAGCAGAGACATGTGCAGGTGTTTGGGCCTGATCCTGCGTGTCTGGGTTCCTGCCCACAGCCCCAACTCAGGGGAAGCAGCCCTGAGGCAAGACCTGCTGGAGGAGCCCTGCGCCCCGCCTGATAGGCGACGTGCACAGCCAGCAGGGAAGCGAGCCTCCTCGGGGGAAGAGGAGGCAGCCCAGCCCCGTCAAGTTGAAAGCCCTGCTTGCACGGAGCTAAGTGCGCCTCCAGTACGGCAGAGCTCTAGCTCTGCTCAGAGCCCCGATCTGGCAGAGTTCCTGGCGCGAGGCTGCTCTGCCGGGGGCTAGCCTTGCCCAGACTTGCCTTGCTTTTAGGCTGCCTCTCCAGGAAGGAGCAGGCCAGCAGGAGCCTGGGAGTCGCCCACTGGCGCCTTTCTTGCCTCAGCTCCAATCCTGCCTTGCCTTTGCACTTAGGTCCCAGTCCTCCTTAAGGAGAGCTTAGGGGCTGGTGGGTTGCACACTGCCAAGGGCTCCAGCAGTGAGAATTCTGTCAGAGGGAAGGGAAGGGCAACTGCAGGGCTCCTCCAGCGGTTGCTTGGCCGCCCAGATTCAGCGCCACACGGAGAGCACCAGGCTCCCAGGTCCCCTGGCTGGGGTTTTCAGCCCCGCACACACGGAGGCTGATTCCTTGGGTGCCCAGAAAGTGTATGACAGACGTAGGTTCCCTAGCACTCTCCTCCCCAGCAGAGACATGTGCAGGTGTTTGGGGCCTGATCCTGCGTGTCTGGGTTCCTGCCCACAGCCCCAACTCAGGGGAAGCAGCCCCTGAGGCAAGACCTGCTGGAGGAGCCCTGCGCCCCCGCCTGATAGGCGAGTGCACAGCCAGCAGGGAAGCGAGCCTCCTCGGGGGAAGAGGAGGCAGCAAGTCCCCGTCAAGCTGAAATCCCTGCTTACACGAAGCTAAGTGCGACTCCAGTACGGCAGATCTCTAGCTCTGTTCAGAGGCCCGATCTGGCAGAGTTCCTGGCACCAAGATGCTCTGCCATAGGCGAGCCTTGCGCAGACTTGCCTTGCTTTAAGGCTCCCTCCCCAGGAAGGAGCAGGCTGTGTGAGGCTCGGAAACGCCACTGGCGCCTTCCTGGCTTCAGCTCTACCCCTGCCTTGCCTTTGCACTTAGGTCCCAAGCGTCCTTGAGGAGGGCTTAGGGGCTGGTGGGTTGCACACTGCCAAGGGCTCCAGCAGTGAAAGCTCTGTCAGAGGGAAGCGAAGGGCAACAGCAGGGCTCCTTCAGCGGTTCCTTGGCCGCCCAGACAAAGCTCCGCACGGAGAGCACCAGGTTCCAAGGGCCCCTGGCTGGGTTTTGCATCCCCACACTCCCAGAGGCTGACTCCGTGGGTGCCTAGAAAGTGTGTGAGAGACGTAGGTTCCCTAGCCACTCTCCTCCCCAGCAGAGACATGTGCAGGTGGTTGGGGCCTTATCCTGCGTGTCTGGGTTCCCGCCCACAGCCTCAACTCAGGGGAAGCAGCCCCTGAGGCAAGACCTGCTGGAGGAGCCCTGCGCGCCCGCCTGATAGGCGAGAGCACAGCCAGCAGTGTAGCGAGCCTCCTCGGGAGAAGAGGAGGCAGCCGAGCCCAGTCAAGAGGAAAGCCCTGCTTGCACGGAGCTAAGTGGGCCTCCAGTACGGCAGAGCTCTAGCTCTGCTCAGAGCCCCCGATCTGGCAGAGTTTCTGGCGCGAGGCTGCTCGGCCGGGGGCTCGCCTTGCCCAGACTTGCCTTGCTTTTAGGCTCCCTCCCCAGGAAGGAGCTGTCTGAGCGAGCCTGGGGAGACGCCACTGGTGCCTTCCTTGCCTCAGCTCCAATCCTGCCTTGCCTTTGCACATAGGTGCCAGGCGTGGTTGGGAGCTTAGGGGGTGGGTTGCACACTGCCAAGGGCTTCAGCAGTGAGAGCTCTGTCAGGGAAGGGAAGGGCAACTGCAGGCTCCTCCAGCGGTTCTAGGCCGCCCAGATTCAGCGCCACACGAGAGCACCAGGCTCCCAGGGCCCCTGGCTGGGTTTTCAGCCCCGCACACACGGAGGCTGATTCCTTGGGTGCCCAGAAAGTGTATGACAGACGTAGGTTCCCTAGCACTCTCCTCCCCAGCAGAGACATGTGCAGGTGTTGGGCCTGATCCTGCGTGTCTGGTTCCTGCCCACAGCCCCAACTCAGGGGAAGCAGCCCCTGAGGCAAGACCTGCTGGAGGAGCCCTGCCCCCGCCTGATAGGCGAGTGCACAGCCAGCAGGGAAGCGAGCCTCCTCGGGGGAAGAGGAGGCCAGCCCAGCCCCGTCAAGTTGAAAGCCCTGCTTGCACGGAGCTAAGTGCGCCTCCAGTACGGCAGAGCTCTAGCTCTGCTCAGAGCCCCGATCTGGCAGAGTTCCTGGCGCGCCGAAGGCTCTGCCGGGGCTAGCCTTGCCCAGACTTGCCTGCTTTTAGGCTGCCTCTCCAGGAAGGAGCAGGCAGCAGGAGCCTGGGAGTCGCCACTGGCGCCTTTCTTGCCTCAGCTCCAATCCTGCCTTGCCTTTGCACTTAGGTCCCAGTCCTCCTTAAGGAGAGCTTTAGGGCTGGTGGGTTGCACACTGCCAAGGCTCCAGCAGCTGAGAATTCTGTCAGAGCGAAGGTAAGCGGCAACTGCAGGGCTCCTCCAGCGGTTGCTTGGCCGCCCAGATTTC
>NW_017210165.1:0-2819 GCF_001704415.2 Capra hircus
CTCCAGGGCAAATCACGTGGGCCCAGGGGCAATCACGTGGGCCCAGTGGAAATGGTGGGCCCCCAGGGGGAATCACGTGGGCCCCCCGTGGAAATCACGTGGGCCCCCAGGGGAATCACGTGGGCCCCCCCAGGGGAAATCACGTGGGCCCCCAGGGGAAATCACGTGGGCCCCAGGGGAATCACGTGGGCCCAGGGGCAATCACGTGGGCCCCCCCGTGGAAATCACGTGGGCCCCCAGGGGCAATCACGTGGGCCCCCCAGGGGAAATCACGTGGGCCCCCCAGGGGAAATCACGTGGGCCCCCAAATCACGTGGGGGGAATCACGTGGGCCCCCAGGGGAAATCACGTGGGCCCCCCAGGGGCAATCACGTGGCCCCGTCACGTGGGCCCCCAGGGGAATCACGTGGGCCCCCAGGGGCAATCACGTGGGCCCCCCCAGGGAATCACGTGCCCCCGTGGAAATCACTGGGCCCCCCGGGGCCAATCACGTGGGCCCCCAATCACGTGGGCCCCCAGGGGAATCCACGTGGCCCCAGGGGAAATCACGTGGCCCCCCAGGGGCATCACGTGGGCCCCCCCAGGGGCAATCACGTGGGCCCCCAGGGACAATCTGGGCCCCCCGGGAAATCACGTGGGCCCCAGGGGCAATCACGTGGGCCCCAAATCACGTGGGCCCCCAGGGCAATCACGTGGGAAGGGCCCCCAGGGGCAATCACGTGGGCCCCCAATCACGTGGGCCCCCCCAGGGGCAATCACGTGGGCCCCCCAGGGAATCACGGGGCCCCCCCAGGAAATCACGTGGGCCCCCCCCACGTGGGCCCCCCGGGGCAATCACGTTGGCCCCCCCCGCAATCACGTGGGCCCCCCGTGGAATGGGGGCACCCCGGGCAATCACGTGGGCCCCCGTGGAAATCACGTGGGCCCCCAGGGGCAATCACGTGGGCCCCGTGGAAATCACGTGGCCCCCAGGGGAAAATCACGTGGGGTCACGTGGGGGGCAATCACGTGGGCCCCAGGTGGGCAAATCACGTGGACCCCCAGGGGAAATCACGTGGGCCCCAGGGGCAATCACGTGGGCCCCCAGGGAATCACGTGGGGCCCCCCGTGGAAAATCACGTCACGTGGGCCCAGGGGGCCAATCACGTGGTGGAAATCACGTGGGCCCCCCGGGGCAATGTGGCCCAGGGCAATCACGTGGGCCCCCAGGGGAAATCACGTGGGCCCCCAGTGGAAATCACGTGGGCCCCAGGGGAAATCACGTGGCCCCGTGGAAATCACGTGGGCCCCCAGGGGCAATCACGTGGGCCCCGGGAAAATCACGTGGGCCCCCAGGGTGGGCCCTCACGTGGGCCCCAGGGGAAATCACGTGGGCCCCCCCAGGGGCAATCACGTGGGCCCCCCCCGTGGGCCCCCGTGGAAATCACGTGGGCCCCCAAGGGCAATCACGTGGGCCCCCCGTGGAAATCACGTGGGCCCCAGGGGCAATCACGTGGGCCCCCGTGGAAATCACGTGGGCCCCCAGGGGCAATCACGTGGGCCCCCCCAGGGGAAAATCACGTGGGCCCCAGGGGAAATCACGTGGGCCCCCAATCACGTGGGCCCCCGGGGAAATCACGGGGCCCCCAGGGGCGTGGGCCCCCACGTGGCCCCCAATCACGTGGGCCCCAAATCACGTGGGCCCCCCGTGGGAATCACGTGGGCCCCCAGGGGCAATCACGTGGCCCAATGTGGGCCCCCGTGGAAATCACGTGGCCCAGGGGCAATCACGTGGGCACCCCGTGGAAATCACGTGGGCCCCAAGGGGAAATCACGTGGCCCCCATGGGCAATCACGTGGCCCCCAGGGGCAATCACGTGGGCCCCCGCAATCACGTGGAAATCACGTGGGCCCCAGGGGCAGGGCCCCCGGGAAATCACGTGGCCCCCAGGGGAAATCACGTGGGCCCCCCAGGGGCAATCACGTGGGCCCCCGGGCCCCCAGGGATCACGTGGGCGGTGGGGCCCCAGGGGAAATCACGTGGGCCCAGGGGCAATCACGTGGTCACGTGGGCCCCAGGGGCAATCACGTGGGCCCCCAGGGGAATCACGTGGGCCCCAATCACGTGGGCCCCCAGGGGCAATCACGTGGGCCCCCCGGGGAAATCACGTGGGCCCCCTCACGTGGAATTGGGCCCAGGGGGCAATCACGTGGGCCCCCCGGGAAATCACGTGGGCCCCCGGCAATCCCCCCCGGGAAATCACGTGGGCCCCCCAGGGGAAATCCCCCAGGGGCAATCACGTGGCCCCCGGGGAAATCTGCCCCCCAGGGAAATCACGTGGGCCCCCCAGGGGCAATCCACGTGGGCCCCCCGGGAAATCACGTGGGCCCCCAGGGGGCGTGGGCCCCAAATCACGTGGGCCCCCCGGGAAAATCACGTGGGCCCCAGGGGCAATCACGTGGGCCCCCCCGTGGAAATCACGTGGGCCCCCCAGGGGCAACACGTGGGCCCCAGGGGCAATCACGTGGGCCCCCAGGGAAATCACGTGGGCCCCAGGGGAAATCACGTGGGCCCCAATCACGTGGGGGGGCAATCACGTGGGCCCCCCCCGTGGAAATCACGTGGGTGGAATCACGTGGGCCCCAGCAAAATCACGTGGGCCCCCAGGGGCAATCACGTGGGCCCCGGGGAATCACGTGGGCCCCAGGGGAAATCAGTGGGCCCCCCGGGAAATCACGTGGGCCCCCCCCGGAAATCACGTGGGCCCCAGGGGCAATCACGTGGGCCCCGTGGAAATCACGTGGGCCCCCAGGGGCAATCACGTGGGCCCCCCAAATCA
>NW_017210166.1:0-2819 GCF_001704415.2 Capra hircus
CCCTTATCCCTTGATCCACGCGAAGGTGCGTGACATGCTGCTACTGCTCGGAGGAAAGCGCACATGCATGCCCCACTCGAGACGAGGACTGACTCCCTGGGGAGACTCCACAGTACCCCAGATCCATTTCACACTGGAGAGGAATCCTCAGGTTCCGGCATCGACTCCACACAAGGTCTTAGGCCCCGGCATCGACGGGAGAGGAATCCCGAGAGGCCCCCAAGCAACTCGAATGGGGACTGGCCTTTTTCTGAGGCCAGCAGAGCGGGTCCCTGAGGTCCCCGTCGTAAGTCTAGAGCACCTGCTGCAACTCGAGAAAATCTAGGAGGTTCTGCCCTCCAGGCGAGATGAGGCCCATTTCCGCTGAGGTGTCTCGAGGCTTATCACACCTAACCTCTGAAACTTCCAAAGGGTTCTTCACACCCTTGCTGCAACTCAAGAAGTTCCCCGACATACCGGTCTCCACACAAGAAGAAGCATTAGAGTCCCGCACACATCCAGAGGAGCCCAGATTCCGCCTCCTGGCTTGAGACGAGGGATCCTTTCCCTGCGTGTCGGGTAAGAATTCCCGGCGTTCCCGTCGCACTCTCCACAGGAAAGGCGAGAGGAACTCCAGGGTCGTGCCACCATTCCAGAGTCCCCCAGATGTCTCAGTCCATTCCAGGGAAACCTGTTTTCCCTGCACTGCCTCGACTTTCAAGCCGAGGATCGACTCACACCACGGTGGCACGTGGGACAGCCCTGTGGACAGCCCTGTGGGAAAGCCTCGAGGGAAAGCCAATGATCCCTTGATCCACTTGAAGGGAATCGTGACACTGCTGCAACAGCTGGGGAGGAAAGCGCACGTGCATGCCCCCACTCGAGACAAGGACTGACTCCCCTGGGGAGACTCCAGAAGTACCCAAGATCCATGTCAGCACTGGAGAGGAATCCTCAGGTTCCGGCACCGGCTCCACACTAGATCTTAGGCCCCGGCATCGACGGGAGAGGAATCCCGAGAGGCCCCCGAGCAACTCGCATGGGACTGGCCTTTCCTGACGCCACCACAGCGGGTCCCTGAGGACCCCGTCGTAAGTCGAGAGCACCTGCCGCAACTCGAGAAAATCCAGGAGGTTCTCCCCTCCAGGCGAGATGAGGCCCATTTCCGCTGAGGCGTCTCGAGGTTAATCACACCTAACCTCTGGAACTTCCAAAGGGTCCTTCACACCCTTGCTGCAACTCAGGAAGTTCCCCGATATACCCGACTCAACTCGAGAGGAAGCACGAGAGTCCCGCCCACATCCAGAGGAGACCCGTTTCCGCCTCCTACCTCGAGAGGAGTGATCCTTTCCCTGCGTGCTCGGGAAAGATTTCCCGGCGTTTCCGTGGGATCTCAAGAGGAGGAGCTCTCCACAGGAAAGGCGAGAGGAACTCGAGTGTCGTGCTACCATTCCCAGAGTCCCCAAATGTCTGCGTCCATTCCAGGGAAACCAGTTTTCCCTGCACTGCGTTGACTTTCAAGCGAGGATCGACTCACACCACGGTGGCACGTGGGACAGCCGTGTGGGAAAGCATCGTGGGAAAGCCTCGTGGAAAGCCTCGTGGGAAAGCCTCGAGGGAAAGCAACAGATCCGTTGATCCACGCGAAGGGAAGGCGACACTGCTGCTACAGCTCGGAGGAAAGCGCACGTGCATGCCCCCCACTCGAGACGAGGACAGACTCCCCTGGGGAGACTCCAGAAGTACCCCAAGATCCATGTCAGCACTGGAGAGGAATCCTCAGGTTCCGGCACCGACTCCACACAAGGTCTTAGGCACTATAATCGATGGGAGAGGAATCCCGAGAGGCCCCGAGCAACTCGCATGGGGACTGGCCTTTCCCGAGGCCACCAGAGGGGTCCCTGAGGTCCCGTCTTAAGTCGAGAGCACCTGCTGCAACTCGAGAAATCCAGGAGGTTCTCCCTCCAGGCGAGATGAGGCCCATTTCCGCTGAGGCGTCTCGAGGCTATTCACACCTAAACTCTGGAACTTCCAAAGGGTCCTTCACACCCTTGCTCCAACTCAAGAAGTTCCGCGAGATTCCCGTCTCCACTCGAGAGGAGCACGAGAGTCCGCCTACATCTAGAGGAGCCCCGTTCCGCCTCCTAGCTCTAGAGGAGGGATCCTTTCCCTGCGTGGTCGGAAAGAATTCCCGGCGTTCCCGTCGCATCTCAAGTGGAGGCGCTCTCCACAGGAAAGGCGAGAGGAACTCCAGGGTCGTGCCACATTCCCAGAGTCCCCCAGATGTCTCAGTCCATTCCAGGGAAAACTGTTTTCCCTGCACTGCCTCGACCTTCAAGCCGAGGATCGACTCACACCACGGTGGCACGTGGGACAGCCCTGTGGGAAAGCCTCGTGGAAAGCCTCGGGAAAGGAGGAAAGCCACAGATCCGTTGATCCACGCGAAGGGAAGGGTGACACTTCTGCTACAGCTCGTGAAGAAAGCCCACTGCATGCCCCCACTCGAGACGAGGACTGAATCCCCTGGGGAGACTCCAGAAGTACCCAAGATCCACGTCAGCACTGGAGAGGAATCCTCAGGTTCCGGCACCCACTCCACACAAGATCTTAGGCCCCGGCATCGACGGGAGAGGAATCCTGAGAGGCCCCGAGCAACTCGCATGGGGACTGGCCTTTCCTGAGGGCCAACAGAGCGGGTCCCTGAGGTCCCCGTTGTAAGACGAGAGCACCTGCCGCAACTCGAGAACATCCAGGAGGTGCTCCAGACGAGATGATGGCCCATTTCCGCTGAGGCGTCTCGAGGCTAATACACCTAAATTCTGGAACTTCCTTCCAAGTGG
>NW_017210167.1:0-2817 GCF_001704415.2 Capra hircus
TTGATTCTGACACTGCTGCTACAGCTCGGGAGGAGCGCACGTGCATGCCCCACTCGAGACGAGGACTGACTTCCCTCGGAGTACTCCAGTCCCCAAGATCCATGTCACTGGAGAGAATCCTCTGGACCGACTCCGTCAAGGTCTCTCGCGGGAGAGGAATCCAAGAGGCCATCGAACAACTCGCATGGAGCCTGGCCTTTCTCAGGACACCGGAGAGGGTTCCTGAGGTCCCCGTCGTAATTCTAGAGCACCTGCCACACTCGAGAAAATCCAGGAAGTTCCCCTCCAGGCGAGATGAGGCCCATTTCCACTGAGGCGTCTCGAGGCTAATAACACCTAACCTCTGGAACTTCCAAAGAGTCTTTCACAGTCATGCTGCAACTCAAGAAGTTCCCCCGACATACCGGTCTCCACTCAAGAGGAAGCAAGTGTCCCGGCCACATCCAGAGGAGCTCCGTTTCCGGCTCGTAGCTCGAGATGAGCGATCCTTTCCCTGATTGGTCGGGAAAGAATTCGGCATTCCCATCGCATCTCAAGAGGAGGCGCTCTCCAAAGGAAAGGGGAGAGGAACTGCAGGTCAACCATTCCGAGACTCACCCAGATGTCTCAGTCCATTCCACAGGAACCTGTTTTCCCTGCACTGCCTTGGCCTTCATGCCGAGGATCGACTCACACCACCGTCACACGTGGGACAGACCTGTTGGAAAGCCTAGTGGGAAAGACTCGAGGGAAAGCCACAGATCCTTGTCCAGGCATGGGGAAGCGTGACACTGCTGCTACAGCATGGGAGGAAAGGGCACGCTCATGCCCCCACTCGAGACGAGGCCTGACTCCCTTGTGGAGACTCAGAAGTACCACAAAATCCATGTCAGCACTGGAGAGGAATCCTCAGCTTCCGGCCCCGACTCACACAAGGTCTTAGGCCCCGGCATCGACGGAGAGGAATCACGAAGGCCCCCTAGCAACACGCATGATGACTGAGAGCGGGTCCCTGAAGTCCCCGTCGTAACTCGAGAGCACCTGCTGAAACTCGGGAATATCCAGGAGCCTCTCCATTCCAGGCGACATGAGGCCCATTTCCGCTGAGGCATCTCGAGACTAACCACACCTAACCTCTGGAACTTCCAAAGGGTCCTTCACACCCTTGCTGCAACTCAAGAAGTTCCCCGACATACCCGTTCCTCTTCACATTCAGCCCATAATGGTGGTGTCATCTGCATATCTAAGTTTATTGATATTTCTACCGCAATCTTGATTCCAGCCATGTATCTTCCATCCCAGCATTTTTCATGATGTACTCTGCATAGAAGTTAAATAAACAGGGTGACAATATACAGCCTTTGCATACTCCTTTTCCTTTTTGGAACCAGTCTGTTGTTCCATGTCCTACTCTAACTGTTGCTTCCTGACCTTCATCCAGATTTTCTCAAGAGGCAGGTTAGGTGGTCTGGTATTCCCATCTCTTTCAGAATTGTGGCTAAAACAACAGTATAAGGACCTTTCCGATGTCAGGCCAAGGAATTGTGTTTCCAGTCATTGAGCCACACCTGATCACTGAGCACAAATTCATGAATCTGTTCCTCAAGGGGGAATGATATTCTTTTTTATACAAACTTAGTTACCTGATTTATTACCTTACCTAATTGTTCCATCTGCTGTGAAATCCCACCCCCTTACTTGTGGCAAATCTGCTAACACCTGCCTCACTGTGGGAGGGGGTCTCCCATAGAAAATTTCATAAGGACAACAACTATGGGAACGTGCAGTTACCCGTAATATGAGTAAGTCTGCCGGAAGCAAGCCCCATCCATGTACAGTCAGTCTCTATGATCCATTTTGAAAGTGTCTCTTCAAGAGTTTGGTTGTTTCTTTCCACCATTCCAGAACACTGGGGCCTATATGCTGTAATGTAATTTCCACTGATATTTAGAGCTTCACATACCTGTTAATTAACGCGGCTGCAAAGACAGGGCCATTGTCGGATTCTATACTGGTTGGAAACCCAAGTCTGGGAATTATTTCTCAAATCAGCGAGCTACTTCGTTTTCTTTTCAGATCAGGTAGGGAAGGCCTCTGCCCAACCGGAGAAGGTACCTACTATTCTAGTAAGTTATGATAACAGGTGACTGCCTTTGCTTCCCCGAAGGACACTCGCTTTCCCTGTATCCTGAGAACTCCACGTCTCAGCCAGTTGGAAAAGCGCTTCTTGGAGGTCATTATTCAGGGGCAATTTCCCCTGGAGCCCGGGCCATAGGGAGCGGCTCCACACTCCCAGGGAAAGGCAGAGCCACAGCCACACATCTGTCCCATCCCTTTGCTCTGTAGGAGAGCTCTAGTGAGCCTAGGTCTGTCAGGAAAATTCTTGCTCCTATGGGGACACATTCTATGTGTGAAACTGCATCCAGGACCTAGGGCCACAGGGCGCCTGTTTCTCTCGGGGGCAGAGGGGTGGGGGGCCTGAAGCAGTGCGGCCCAGCAACAGCTTCCACATCCATCCAATTGCTCTTTCTTACCTCTGATAGAACTAGCTTTGTTCCAGCCTTTGGCAATTTGGAGGCAAGCGGGCCCCACTTCCTCCCCAAGGAGGCATGGACCTACTTTGAGTGGAAAGGCCCCTCACGGAGCTGAACCCAGGAAGGCACCCAGTCATGTCTGACACATTCCTGCATCCTGCTTCTTCATGAGCAATACCGCTATAAGCTAGGAATGTCTTTCAAGGCTCAGAAAGGACAGGGGAGATGCATGGTGCTGCCTCTGGAATTTCGGTCCTCTGAGCAGACCTGGAGGTCTCCCCTTGAAGAAGCTAACCAGTTTCTT
>NW_017210168.1:0-2815 GCF_001704415.2 Capra hircus
GAGACGATGACTCCCCTTGGGAGACTCCAGAAGTACCCCAACATGCATGTCAGCCTTGGAGAGGAATCCTCAGATTCCGGCCCCGACTCCACACAAGGTCTTAGGCCCTGGCATCGACGGGAGAGGAATAGCGACAGGCCCTCTAGCAACTCGCATGGGACTGGCCTTTCCTGAGGTCACCAGAGCGGGTCCCTGAGGTCCCCGTCGTAAGTCGAGAGCACCTGCCGCAACTCGGTAAAATCCAGGCGGTTCTCCCCTCCAGGCGAGATGAGGCCCGTTTCCCCTTGAGGTGTCTCGAGGCTAATCACACGTGACCTCTGGAACTTCCAAAGAGTCTTTCACAGTCATGCTGCAACTCAAGAAGTTCCCCGACATACCCGTCTCCACTCAAGAGGAAGCACGAGTGTCCGGCCACATCCAGAGGAGCTCCGTTTCCGGCTCGTAGCTCGAGATGAGCGATCCTTTCCCTGATTGGTCGGGAAAGAATTCCGGCATTCCCATCGCATCTCAAGAGGAGGCGCTCTCCAAAGGAAAGGGGAGAGGAACTGCAGGGTCGTGCCACCATTCCGAGACTCACCCAGATGTCTCAGTCCATTCCACAGGAACCTGTTTTCCCTGCACTGCCTTGGCCTTCATGCCGAGGATCGACTCACACCACCGTCACACGTGGGACAGCCCTGTGGGAAAGCCTAGTGGGAAAGACTCGAGGGAAAGCCACAGATCCCTTGGTCCAGGCATGGGGAAGCGTGACACTGCTGCTACAGCATGGGAGGAAAGGGCACGCTCATGCCCCACTCGAGACGAGGCCTGACTCCCTTGTGGAGACTCGAGAAGTACCACAAAATCCATGTCAGCACTGGAGAGGAATCCTCAGCTTCCGGCCCCGACTCCACACAAGGTCTTAGGCCCCGGCATCGACGGGAGAGGAATCACGAGAGGCCCCCTAGCAACACGCATGATGACTGGCGTTTCCTGCGGCCGCCAGAGCGGGTCCCTGAAGTCCCCGTCGTAACTCGAGAGCACCTGCTGAAACTCGGGAATATCCAGGAGCCTCTCCATTCCAGGCGACATGAGGCCCATTTCCGCTGAGGCATCTCGAGACTAACCACACCTAACCTCTGGAACTTCCAAAGGGTCCTTCACACCCTTGCTGCAACTCAAGAAGTTTCCCGACATACCCGTTCCTCTTCACATTCAGCCATAATGGTGGTGTCATCTGCATATCTAAGTTTATTGATATTTCTACGGCAATCTTGATTCCAGCTCATGTATCTTCCATCCCAGCATTTTTCATGATGTACTCTGCATAGAAGTTAAATAAACAGGGTGACAATATACAGCCTTTGCATACTCCTTTTCCTTTTTGGAACCAGTCTGTTGTTCCATGTCCTACTCTAACTGTTGCTTCCTGACCTTCATCCAGATTTCTCAAGAGGCAGGTTAGGTGGTCTGGTATTCCCATCTCTTTCAGAATTGTGGCTAAAACAACAGTATAAGGACCTTTCCGATGTCAGGCCAAGGAATTGTGTTTCCAGTCATTGAGCCACACCTGATCACTGAGCACAAATTCATGAATCTGTTCCTCAAGGGGGAATGATATTCTTTTTTATACAAACTTAGTTACCTGATTTATTACCTTACCTAATTGTTCCATCTGCTGTGAAATCCACCCCCTTACTTGTGGCAAATCTGCTAACACCTGCCTCACTGTGGGAGGGGTCTCCCATAGAAAATTTCATAAGGACAACAACTATGGGAACGTGCAGTTACCCGTAATATGAGTAAGTCTGCCGGAAGCAAGCCCATCCATGTACAGTCAGTCTCTATGATCCATTTTGAAAGTGTCTCTTCAAGAGTTTGGTTGTTTCTTTCCACCATTCCAGAACACTGGGGCCTATATGCTGTATGTAATTTCCACTGATATTTAGAGCTTCACATACCTGTTAATTAACGCGGCTGCAAAGACAGGGCCATTGTCGGATTCTATACTGGTTGGAAACCCAAGTCTGGGAATTATTTCTCAAATCAGCGAGCTACTTCGTTTTCTTTTTCAGATCAGGTAGGGAAGGCCTCTGCCCAACCGGAGAAGGTACCTACTATTCTAGTAAGTCATGATAACAGGTGACTGCCTTTGCTTCCCCGAAGGACACTCGCTTTCCCTGCATCCTGAGAACTCCACGTCTCAGCCAGTTGGAAAAGCGCTTCTTGGAGGTCATTATTCAGGGGCAATTTCCCCTGGAGCCCGGGGCCATAGGGAGCGGCTCCACACTCCCAGGGAAAGGCAGAGCCACAGCCACACATCTGTCCCATCCCCTTTGCTCTGTAGGAGAGCTCTAGTGAGCCTAGTCTGTCAGGAAAATTCTTGGCTCCTATGGGGACACATTCTATGTGTGAAACTGCATCCAGGACCTAGGGCCACAGGGCGCCTGTTTCTCTCGGGGCAGAGGGGTGGGGGCCTGAAGCAGTGCGGCCCAGCAACAGCTTCCACATCCATCCAATTGCTCTTTTCTTACCTCTGATAGAACTAGCTTTGTTCCAGCCTTTGGCAATTTGGAGGCAAGCGGGGCCCACTTCCTCCCCAAGGGAGGCATGGGACCTAATTTGAGTGGAAAGGCCCCTCACGGAGCTGAACCAGGAAGGCACCCAGTCATGTCTGACACATTCCTGCATCCTGCTTCTTCATGAGCAATACCGCTATAAGTAGGAATGTCTTTCCAAGGCTCAGAAAGGACAGGGGGAGATGCATGGCTGCTGCCTCTGAATTTCGGTCTCTGCAGACCTGGAGGTCTCCTTGAAGAAGCTAACCAGTTTCTTC
>NW_017210169.1:0-2814 GCF_001704415.2 Capra hircus
TCCACAGAAATGTTAGGCCCCGCATCGACGGGAGAAGGAATCCGAGAGGCCCCCGCGCAACTCGCATGGGGACTGGCCTTTCCTGAGGGCACCAGAGCGGGTCCCTGAGGTCCCCCTCGTAAGTCGAGAGCACCTGCCGCAACTTGAGAAAATACATTAGGTTCTCCCCTCCAGGCGAGATGAGGCCCATTTCCGCTGAGGCGTCTCCAGGCTAATCACTTCTAATATCTGGAACTTCCAAATGGTCTTTCACACCATTGCTGCAACTCAAGAAGTTCCCCGACATACCCGTCTCCACTTGAGAGGAAGCACGAGAGTCCCGGCCACATCCAGAGGAGCCCCGATTCCGTCTCCTAACTCGAGAGGTGGGATCCTTTCCCTGCGTGGTCGGGAAAGAATTCCCGGCGTTCCCGTCGCATCTCAAGAGGAGGCGATCTCCACAGGAAAGTCGAAAGGAACTCCAGGGTCGTGCCACCATTCCAGAGTCAACCAGATGTCTCCGTCCATTCAGGGAAACCTGTTTTCCCTGCACTGCCTCGACTTTCAAGCCGAGGATCGACTCACACCACGGTGGCACATGGGACAGCTCTGTGGGAAAGCCTCGTGGGAAAGCCTCGAGGGAAAGCCCCTCATCCCTTGATCCACGCGAAGGGAAGCGTGACACTGCTGCTACAGATCAGGAGGAAACCACATGTGCATGCCCCCACTCAAGATGAGGACTAACTCCCCTGGGGAGACTCCAGAATTACCCAAATATCCATGTCAGCACTGGAGAGGAATCCTCAGGTTCGGCACCAACTCCACACAAGATCTTAGGCCCCGGCATTAACGGGAGGGGAATCACAAGAGGCCCCGAGCAACTCGCATGGGGACTGGCCTTTCCTGTGGCCACCAGAGCGGGTTCCTGAAGTCCCCGTCGTAAGTCTAGAGCGCCTGCCACAACTCGAGAAAATTCAGGAGGTACTCCCCTCCAGGCGAGATGAGGCCCATTTCCCAGAGGCGTCTCGAGGCTAATCACACCTAACCTATGGAACTTCCAAAGGGTCCTTCACACCCTTGCTGCAACTCAAGAAGTTCCCTGACATACCCGTCTCCACTCGAGAGGAAGCACGAGAGTCCCGCCCACATCCAGAGGAGCCCCGTTTCCGCCTCCTAGCTCGAGAGGAGGGATCCTTTCCCCTGCGTTGTCGGAAAAGAATTCCCGGTGTTCCCGTCGCATCTCAAGAGGAGGCCCTCTCCGCCGGAAAGGCGAGAGGATCTCCAGGGTCGTGCCACCATTCCCTGAGTCCCCAGATGTCTCAGTCCATTCCAGGGAAATCTGTTTTCCCTGCACTGCCTCGACTTTCAAGCCGAGGATCGACTCACACCACGGTGGCACGTGGGACAGCCCTGTGGGAAAGCCTCGTGGAAAGCCTGGTGGGAAAGCCTCGAGGGAAAGCCACAGATCCTTGATCCCGCGAAGGGAAGCATGACACTGCTGCTACATCTCGGGAGGAAAGCGCACGTGCATGCCCCCACTTGAGACGAGGACTGACTCCCCTGGGGAGACTCCAGAAGTACCCCCAAGATCCATGTCAGCACTGGAGGGGAATCCTAAGGATCCGGCACCGACTCCACACAAGGTCTTAGGCCCCGGCATCGACGTGAGGGGAATCCCGAGAGGCCCCCGAGCAACTCGCATGGGGACTGGCCTTTCCTGAGGCCACCAAGCGGGTCCCTGAGGTCCCCATCGTAAGTCGAGAATAGCTGCCCCAACAGGAGAAAATCCAAGAGGTTCTCCCATCCGGGCGAGATGAGGCCCATTTCCGCTGAGGCCTCTCGAGGCTAATCACATCTAACCTCTGGAACTTCCAAAAGGTCCTTCACACCCTTGCTGCAACTCAAGAGGATCCCAGACATACCCGTCTCCACTCGAGAGGATGCACAAGAGTCCCGCCCACATCCAGAGGAGCCCCGTTTCCGCCTCCTAGCTCGAGAGAAGGGATCCTTTCTCTGAGTGGACGGGAAAGAATTCCCGGGTTCCCGTCGCATCTCAAGAGGAAGCGCTCTCCACAGGATAGGCGAGAGGAACTCCAGGGTCGTGCCACCCATTCCCAGAGTCCCCCAGATGTCTCAGTCCATTCGAGGGAAACCTGTTTTCCTTGCACTGCTCGACTTTCAAGCCGAGTATTGACTCACACCACGGTGGCACGTGGGACAGCCCTGTGGGAAAGCCTCGTGGAAAGCCTCATGGGAAAGCTCGAGGAAAGCCACAGATCGCATGATCCACGCGAAGGGAAGCGTGATACTGCTGCTACATCTCGGGAGGAAAGCGCACGTGCATGCCCCCACTCGAGACGAGGACTGACTCCCTTGTGGAGACTGCAGAAGTACCCAAGATCCATGTCATCACTGGAAGAAGAATGCTCAGGTTCTGGACCGACTCCACACAAGGTCTTAGGCCCGGCATCGACAGGAGAGTAATCCCAAGAGGCCCCCGGCAACTCACATGGGACTGGCCTTTCTTGAAGCCACCAGTCGGGTCCTGAGGTCCCCGTCGTAAGTCGAGAGCATGCCGCAACTCGTAAAATCCAGGAGGTTCTCCCTGCAGGCGAGATGAGGCCCGTTTCCACTGAGGTGTCTCGAGGCTAATCACACTAGACCTCTGGAACTTCCAAAGAGTCTTTCACAGCCATGCTGCAACTCAAGAAGTTCCCCGACATACCCGTCTCCACTCAAGAGGAAGCACGAGGGTCCCGGCACATCCAGAGAGCTCCGTTTCCGGCTCGTAGCTCGAGAGGACGGATCCTTTCCCTGCTTGGTCGGGAAAGAATT
>NW_017210170.1:0-2814 GCF_001704415.2 Capra hircus
GGAAAGCCACAGATCCCTTGATCCACGAAAAGGGAAGCGTGACACTGCTGCTACACCTCGGGAGGAAAGCGCACGTGCATGCCCCACTCGAGACGAGGACTTACGCCTCTGGGGAGACAACAGAAGTCCCCGAAGATCCATGTCGCACTGGAGAGGAATCCTCAGGTTCCGGCACTGACTCCACACAAGGTCTTAGGCCCCAGCATCGACGGGAGAGGAATCCCGAGAGGCCCCCGAGCAACTCGCATGGGGACTGGCCTTTCCTGAGGCCACCAGAGCGGATCCCTGAGGTCCCGGTCGTAAGTCGAGAGCACCTGCCGCATCTCGAGAAAATCCAGGAGGTTCTCCACTCCAGGCGAGATGAGGCCCATTTCCGTTGAGGCAACTAGGGGGTAATCACACTTTAACTCTGGAACTTCCAAAGGGTCCTTCACACCCTTGCTGCAACTCAAGAAGTTCCCCGACATACCCGTGTCCACTCAAGAGGAATCCGAGAGTCCCGCCCATATCCAGAGTGGCCCCGTTTCCGCCTGCTAGCTCGAGAGGAGGGATACGTTCCCTGCGTGGTCAGGAAAGAATTCCCGGCGTTCCCGTCGCATCTCAAGAGGAGGCGCTCTCAACAGGAAAGGCGAGAGGAACTCCAGGGTCGTGCCACCATTCCCTGAGTCCCCCAGATGTCTCAGTCCATTCCAGGTAAAACTGTTTTCCCTTCACTGCTTCGATTTTAAGCGGAGGATCGACTCACACCACCGTGTCATGTGGGAAAGCCCTTTGGGAAAGCCTCGTGGGAAAGCCTCATGGGAAAGTCTAGAGGGAAAGCCACAGATCCCTTGATCCACGAAAAGGGAAGCGTGACACTGCTGCTACAGCTCGGAGAAAAGCACACGTGCATGCCCCCACTCGAGACGAGGACTTACGCCTTTGGGGAGACTCCAGAAGTGCCCGAAGATCCATGTCGGCACTGGAGAGGAATCCTCAGGTTCCGGAACTGACTCCACACAAGGTCTTAGGCCCCGGCATCGACGGGAGAGGAATCCCGAGAGGCCCCCGAGCAACTCGCATGGGGACTGGCGTTTCCTGAGGCCACCAGAGTGGGTCCCTGAGGTCCCCGTCGTAAGTCGAGAGCACCTGCCGCAACTCGAGAAAATCCAGGAGGTTCTCCCCTCCAGGCGACATGAGGCCCATTTCCGCTGAGGTATCTCGAGGCTAATCACACCTTACCTCTGGAACTTCCAAAGGGTCCTTCACACCCTTGCTGCAACTCAAGAAGTTCCCCGACATACCCGTTTCTACTCGAGAGGAAGCACGAGAGTTCCCCGCACATCCAGAGGAGCCCCGTTTCCTCCTCCTAGCTCGAGAGGAGGGATCCTATACCTGCGTGGTCGGGAAAGAATTCCCGGCATTCCCGTCGCATCTCAAATGGAGGCGCTCTCCACAGGAAAGGCGAGAGGAACTCCAGGGTCGTGCCATATTCCCAAAGTCCCCCAGATGTCTCAGTCCATTCCAGGGAAACCTGTTTTCCCTGCACTGCCTCGACTTTCAAGCCGAGGATCGACTCACACAACGGTGGCACGTGGGACATCCCTGTGGGAAAGCCTCGTGGGAAAGCCTCGAGGGAAAGACACAGATCCCTTGATCCACGTGAAGGGAAGCGTGACACTGCTGCTACAGCTCGAGAGGAAAGCGCAAGTGCATAGCCCCACTCGAGATGAGGACTGACTCCCCTGGGGAGACTCCAGAAGTACCCCAAGATCCATGTCAGCACTGGAGAGGAATGCTCAGGTTCCGGCACCGACTCCACACAAGGTCTTAGACCCCGGAATCTACGGGAGAGGAATCCCGAGAGGCCCCAGAGCAATTCGCATGGGGACTGGCCTTTCCTGAGGCCACCAGAGCGGGTCCCTGAGGTCCCCATCGTAAGTCGAGAGCACCTGCCGCAACTCGAGAAAATCCAGGAGGTTCTCCAATCCAGGCGAGATGAGGCCCATTTCCTCTGAGGCAACAAGGGGCTAATCACACTTAAACTCTGGAACTTCCAAAGGGTCCTTCACACCCTTGCTGCAACTCAAGAAGTTCCCAGACATACCCGTCTCCACTCAAGAGGATCCCAAGGGTCCCGCCCATATCCAGAGTGGCCCCGATTCCGCCTGCTAGCTCGAGAGGAGGTATCCTTTCCCTGCGAGGTCGGGAAAGTATTCCTAGCGTTCCCGTCTCATCTCAAGTGTAGGCGCTCTCCACAGGAAAGGCGAGAGGAACTCCAGTCTCAAGCCCCATTCCCAAAGTCCCCTGGATGTCTCAGTCCATTCCAGGGAAACCTGTTTTCCCTGCACTGCCTCGACTTTCAATCCGAGGATCCACTCACACCACGGTGACACGTGGACAGCCCTGTGGGAAAGCCTCGTGGGAAAGCCTCGAGGGAAAGACACAGATCCCTTGATCCACGCGAAGGGAAGCGCGACACTGCTGCTACAGCTCGGGAGGAAAGCGCACGGCATGCCCCCACTCGAGACGAGGACTGACTGCCCTGGGGAGAATCCAGAAGTAACCCAAGATCCATGTCGGCACTGGAGAGGAATTCTCAGGTTTGGCACTGAGTCCACACAAGGTCTTAGGACCCAGCATCGACGGGAGAGGAATCCCGATAGGTCCCCGAGCAACTCGCATGGGGACTGGCCTTTCCTGAGGCCACCACACCGGGTCCCTGAGTTCACCCGTCATAAAGTCGAAAGCACCAGCCGCAACTCGAGAAAATCCAGGAGGTTCTCCCTCAGGCGAGCTGAGACGCTATTTCCGCTGAGGTATCTCGAGGCTAAT
>NW_017210171.1:0-2813 GCF_001704415.2 Capra hircus
TCTCAAGGGGCCTTTCTCTGGTAGGCCTATGTTCCCCTTTGGGAGAGGGTGGTGCCCTCTTCCCTCACACTGCCAAAGGGTGGAGGTGGAAGGCAAACTCGTTCTCTCCGAGGTAAAAAAAAAAAAGACAAATTGATGGATTTTTAAGCTCTTGCTATGCTGCACCCCTCCAGGACCCACTCGAGCAAAACAGGTGCCCTGTGGCCGCCTAGGTCGGGGTATGCAGGTTCACACACTGGGTGGGATCCGTCAAAGCCAAGAATTTTCCTGACAGACCTAGGCTCACTAGAGCTCTCCTCGCAGAGGAAAGGGACAGAAAAGACGTGTGTGTGGAGGTGGCTCTGCCTTTCCAGGTCCCAATCTCAGGGATAACTGCCCCTAAGAAAGGAACTGCTGCTGCTGCTGCTGCTAAAGTTGCTTCAGTCGTGTTCGACTCTGTGCGACGCCATAGACGGTAGCCCACTAGGCTCCCCCGTCCTGGGATTCTCCAGGCAAGAACAGTAAGTGGGTTGCCATTGCCTTCTCCAATGCATGAAAGTGAAAATGAAAGTGCAGTCGCTCAGTCGTGTCCGACCCTCAGCGACCCCACGGACTGCAGCCTACCAGGCTTCTCCGTCCATAGGATTTTCTGAAGGAACTGCAAGAAGCGCTTTTCCTGGAGGCTGGGAAAGGGAGTTCGCAGGATGTGGGGAAAGAGATCCTCCTTCGAGAAGAATAGGCGGCCACTTGTTTTGTGTTGCAAACCTCTATTTGGAAGGAACAGGTTAGCTTATACAAAGGGAGACCTCCAGATCTGCTCAGAGGACCGAAGTTGCAGAGGCAGGTCGGTGTAATTTCCCTTCATTTTGCGATCCTTGCAAAGACATTCCTTGCTGATAGATATTCAGCAAGGGCCTTTGAGACTGTTGTTTTCTTTCCTAGGTTCAAAGATTCCTTCAGTTCCTAATATAGATATCCTAGAAATTATCTGACATCCGTGAAAATCTGATATGTCCTGGTCAAATGCTGTCAGTTATAATTCCAGTTATCATATTAAAGCATTTCAAGTCGCAGCAGTGACCAGATTACATTGTCAATTTCTATTTAATCAGGTTTTAACCATGTCTTCTATGATTTCACACTGATGCCTTTGCAGAAATACTGCTACTTCAAGATATATGGAATATACATTTTTTAAGCTTACCGATAATTTGTTTGTTTGTTTGTTTGTCTTCTGGTAAGCTGGTACCAGATGGAATTTAGTCTCCTCTCTAGGTTAAGAGAACAAAGTTTTCTTAGAATGCAATTTTTGATAACAGACTATGAGTTTCTTTACCTTTCATTGATTTATAATTGTTTTCATCATCTGTTTTTTTACTTTCGTAAAGTAAATAAGCCTTATTTAAGATTTTTGGTACATGTAGGATGGACTAAGCTTTCCCCACTCTTGCAAGTTCCCTTAACCCTTCAGATTCTTCTCGTGGGACAAAGATCTCACTTTCCTCCAGAGAGGGACAATCCAAGCTTTTTATTAGTTGATCTGCCCCTGACATCAGAGTCAATTTGAGCATGAGTTGGCCTATAATTTAGGCATGAAACTATGACTACATAAAGAAAAGGTGACTTTATGATTCAGGGATGGCCATGATATGCCTTGCACTTCAGAGAAAATGGGTTAAAATGATTTTTTTTTTCTTCAAAACTGCACAGCCAGTTCTTTCAGCATATGCAATTGAAAACATCTAGTCATTAGGTCAGTTTTCATTCCAATCCCAAAGAAAGGCAATGACAAAGAATATTCAAGCTGCTGCACAATTGCACTCATCTCACACACTAGTAAAGTAATGCTCAAAATTCTCCAAGTTCACATGAACTGTGACTTCCAAATGTTCAAGAGGGATTTAAAACATGCAGAGAAACCAGAGATCAAAACTGCCAACATCCACTGGATCATTGAAAAAGCAAGAGAGTTCCAGAAAAAAAAGACATCTATTTCTGCTTTATTGACTATGCAAAGCCTTTGACTGTGTGGATCACAATAAACTGGGAAAAATTCTGAAAGAGATGGGAATACCAGACCACCTGACCTGTCTCTTGAGAAACCTGTATGCAGGTCAGGAAGAAACAGTTCGAACTGGACATGGAACAACAGACTGGTTCTAAATAGGAAAAGGAATATGTCAAGGCAGTGTATTGTCACCCTGCTTATTTAACTTATATGCAGAGTACATCATGAAAACACTGGCTGGAGGAAGCACACGGCTGGAATCCAGATTGCTGGGAGAAATATCAAGAATCTCAGATATGCAGATGACACCCTTATGGCAGAAAGTGAAGAAGAACTAAAGAGTCTCCTGATGAAAGTGAAAGAGGAGAGTGAAAAAGTTAGCTTAAAGCTCAGCATTCAGAAAACTAAAATCATTGCATCCAGTCTCATCACTTCATGGCAAAATAGATGGGAAAACATTGGAAACAGCAGCAGACTATTTTGGGGGGCTTGGAAATCACTGCAGGTGATGTGCCTCCATGAACTTAAAACTATTTTATGACTTGGAAGAAAAGTGATGACCAAACTAGACAGCATATTAAAAAGCCGAGACGTTGCTTTGCCAACAAAGATCCATCCAGTCAAGGCTATGGTTTTTCCATATGTCATGGATGGATATGAAAGATGTACTATAAAGAAAGTGACAGCTGAAAATTGGATGCTTTTGAACTGTGGTGTTGGAGAAGATGCTTGTAGGTCGCTTAGACTACAAGGAGACGCAACCACTCCCATCCTAAAGGAAATCAGGTCTGAATAATACATTGGAAGGACTAATATGAACCTGAAA
>NW_017210172.1:0-17834 GCF_001704415.2 Capra hircus
GGGGCCTCTCCGGATTCCTCTGACCCTCTATTCTCAGGGCCTTAAACAGACCCTTGGTGTGGATGTTCGGCTGCCGCAAACCTCGAGGAATTCTCTCACAAGTGCTGACATGGATCTTGGCTACTCTCTGGAGTCCCCCAGGGGAGTCAGTCCTCGTCTCTCGAGGTGGGGCCATGCACGTGGGCTTTCCTTCCGGAGGCTGATAGCAGGCAGTGTCACGCTCTCCTTTGCTGTGGATCAGATGGGATTCTGCTGGCTTTCCCGAGCTTCCCACGAGCTTTCTCCACAGGCTTTCCACAGGGCTGTCCAACGTGTCACCGTGGTGTGAGCGATCCTCGGCTTGAAAAGTCGAAGGCAGTGCAGGAAGAACAGGTTTCCCTGGAATGGACTGAGACACTCTGGGGACTCTGGGAATGTGGCACGACCTGGCAGTTCCTCGTCGCCTTTTCCTGTTGGAGATGCGCTCTCTTGAATCGACGGGAACGCGGACATTAGTTCCCCGAACCTGCAGGGAAAGGATCCGCTCTCTCGGACTATGAGGCAGAAACGGGGCTCTCTGATGTGGGCGGGTTCTCTGTCGCCTTTCTCTCGGGGTGGAAGACTGGTATTCGGTGAGGATTCTTCTTGATTTGTCAGCAATGGGTGTGAAGACCCGCTCTGAAGTCAGAGGTTAGGTGTGATTAGCATCGAGACAACCTCAGCGGAAATGGGCCTCATCTCGGCCTGGAGGAGAAATGTCCTGAATGTTCTCGCAGTTGCAGCAGTGCTCAATCGACTTAGACGGCGACCTACGGGACCCCGCTCTGGTGGCGCTCAGGATAGGCGCAGTCCTACTGCGAGTCGCCAGGGACGCTCTTCGGAATTCCTCTCCTCCGTTCGAAGCTGGGGCCTAAGATATTGTGTGGAGTGGGTGCGTACTCGGATTCCTCTCCGAGTGCTTACGTGCGGATCTGGGTCTTCTGAGATCTCCCAATTTGGAGTCAGTCCTCGACTCGAGTGGGGGCATGCACTGCGGCATGCGCTTTCCTCTCGAGCTGTAGCAGCAGTGTCGCGCTTTTCCATTCGCGTGGATCAAGGGATCTGTGGCTTTCCCTCGAGGCTTTCCACCGAGGCTTTCCCACGAGGCTTTCCCACGAGGCTTTCCCACAGGGCGGTCCCACATGCCACCGTGGTGTGAGTCGATCCTCGGCTTGAAAGTCGACGCAGTGCAGGGAAATCAGGTTTCCCTGGAATGGACGGAGACATCTGGGGGACTCTGGGAATGGTGGCAGGAACCTGGAGTTCCTCTCCCTTTCCTGTGGAGAGCGGCCTCCTCTTGAGATGCGACGGGAACGCTAGGAATTCTTTCTCGACCACACAGGGAAAGGATCCCTCCTCTCGAGCTAGCAGGCGGAAACGGGGCCACTCTGGATATGGACGGGACTCTCCGATTCCTCTAGAGTGGAGACAGGTATGTCGGGGAACTTCTTGACTTGCAGCAAGGGTGTGAAGGACCCTTTGGAAGTTCCAGAGTTTAAGTGTGATTACCCCCTAGTTGCCTCAGCGTAAATGGGCCTCATCTCGCCTGGAGGGGAGAACCTCCTGGATTTTCTGGAGTTGCGGCAGGTGCTCTCGACTTACGATGGAGACCACAGGGACCCGCTCTGGTGGCCTCAGGAAAGGCCAGTCCCCATATGCGTTGCTCTGGGGCCTCTCGGGATTCCTCTCCCGACGATGCCGGGGTCTAAGACCTTGTTTGGAGTCGGTGCCGGAACCTGAGGATTCCTCTCCACTTCTGACATGGATATGGGGTACTTCTGGAGTCCCCCCAGGGGTGTCACTACTCGTCTCGAGTGGGGCCATGCACGTGCGCTTTCCTCCCGAGCTGTAGCAGCAGTGTCCCGCTTCCCTTCGCATGGATCAAGGGATCTGTGGCTTTCCCTTGAGGCTTTCCCACGAGGCTTTCCCACAGGGCTGTACCACGTGCCACTGTGGTGTGAGTCGATCCTCGACTTGAAAGTCGAGGCAGTGCAGGGAATACAGGTTTCCCTGGAATGGACTGAGACATCTGGGGGACTCTGGGAATGGTGGCACGACCCTGGAGTCCTCTCGCCTTTCCTCTGGAGAGCGCCACCTCTTGAGATTTGACGGGAATGCTGCGAATTCTTTCCCGACCACGCAGGGAAAGGATCAAACCTCTCGAGCTAAAAGGTGGAATCGGGGCTCCTCTGGATGTGGGCGGGACTCTCGTGCTTCCTCTCGAGTGGAGACGGGTATTTCGGGGAAATTCTTGAGTTGCATCAAGGGTGTGAAGGACCCTTTGGAAGTTCCAGAGTTTAGGTTTGATCAGCCTCGAGACGCCTCTGCGGAAATGGGCCTCATGTCGCCTGGAGGGGAAAACCTCCTGGATTTTCTCGAGTTGCTGCAGGTGCTCTCGACGTACTACGGGGATCACAGGGACCCGCTCTGGTGGCCTCAGTTAAGGCCAGTCCACATGCGCGTTTCTCGGGGCCTCTCGGGATTCCTCTCCCATCGATGCCGGGACCTAAGACCTTGTGTGGAGTCGGTGCCTGAACCTGAGGATTCCTCTCCAGTGCTGACATGGATCTTGGGCTACTTCTGGAGACTCCCCAGGGGAGTCAGTCCTCGTCTCATGTGGGGGCATGCAGTTGCGCTTTCCTCCAGAGCTGTAGCAGCAGTGTCACGCTTCCCTTCGCGTGGATCAAGGGATCTGTGGCTTTCCCTCGAGGTTTTCCCACGAGGCTTTCCCAAGAGGCTTTCCCACGAGGCTTTCCCACGAGGCTTTCCCACAGGGCTGACCCACGTGTCACCGTTGTGTGAGTCGATCCTCGGCTTGAAAGTCGAGGCAGTGCAGGGAAAACAGGTTTCCCTTGAATGGACTGAGACATCTGGGGGACTCTGGGAATGGTGGCACGACCCTGGAGTTCCTCTCGCCTTTCCTGTGGAGAGCGTCTCCTCTTGAGATGCGAGGGGAAAGCCGGGAATTCTTTCCCGACCACGCAGTGAAAGGATCCCTCCTCTCGAGCCATGAGGCGGAAACGAGGCTCCTCTGGATGTGGCAGGACTCTCGTGCTTCTTCTCGAGTGGAGACGGGTATGTCGGGGAACTTCTTGAGTTGCAGCAAGGGTGTGAAGGACCCTTTGGAAGTTCCAGAGGTTAGGTGTGATTAGCCTCGAGACGCCTCAGCGCAAATGGGCCTCATCTCGCCTGGAGGGGAGAACCTCCTGGATTTTCTCGAGTTCCGTCAGGTGCTCTCGACTTACGAAGGGGACCTCAGGGACTCGCTGTGGTGGCCTCAGGAAAGGCCAGTCCCCATGCGAGTTGCTCGGGGGCCTCTCGGGATTCCTCTCCCGTCTATTCCAGGGCCTAAGACCTTGTGTGGAGTCGGTGCCGGAACCTGAGGATTCCTCTCCAGTGCTGACATGGATCTTGGGCTACTTCTGGAGTCTCCCCAGGGGAGTCAGTCCTCGTCTCGAGTGGGGCCATGCACGTGCGCTTTCCTCCGGAGCTGTAGCAGCAGTGTCACGCCTCCCTTGGCGTGGATCAAGGGATCTGTGGCTTTCCCTCGAGGCTTTCCCACGAGGCTTTCCCACGAGGCTTTCCCACAGGGCTGTCCCACGTGTCACCGTGGTGTGAGCCGATCCTCGGCTTGAAAGTCGAGGCAGTGCAGGGAAAACAGGTTTCCCTGGAATGGACTGAGACATCTGGGGGACTCTGGGAATGGTGGCACGACCCTGGAGTTCCTCTCGCCTTTCCTGTGGAGAGCGCCTCCTCTTGAGATGCGACGGGAACGCCGGGAATTTTTCCCGAACCTGCAGGGAAAGGATCCCTCCTCTCGAGCTAGGAGGCAGAAACGGGGCTCCTCTGGATGTGGGCGGGTCTCTCGTGCTTCCTCTCGAGTGGAGACTGGGTATGTCGGGGATCTTCTTGAGTTGCAGCAAGGGTGTGAAGGACCCTCTGGAAGTTCCAGAGGTTAGGTGTGATTAGCCTCGAGACACCTCAGCGGAAATGGGCCTCATCTCGCCTGGAGGGGAGAACGTCCTGAATGTTTCTCGAGTTGCAGGCAGGTGCTCTCGACTTACGACGGGGACCTCAGGGACCCGCTCTGGTGGCCTCAGGATAGGCCAGTCCCTATGCGAGTTGCCAGGGGACCTCTCGGGATTCCTCTCCCGTCGAAGCTGGGGCCTAAGATATTGTGTGGAGTGGGTGCCGGTACCTGAGGATTCCTCTCCAGTGCTTACGTGGATCTTGGGGTACTTCTGGAGTCTCCCCATTGGAGTCAGTCCTCGACTCGAGTGGGGGCATGCACGTGCGCTTTCCTCTCGAGCTGTAGCAGCAGTGTCGCGCTTCCATTCGCGTGGATCAAGGGATCTGTGGCTTTCCCTCGAGGCTTTCCCACGAGGCTTTCCCACGAGGCTTTCCCACGAGGCTTTCCCACAGGGCGGTCCCACATGCCACCGTGGTGTGAGTCGATCCTCGGCTTGAAAGTCGACGCAGTGCAGGGAAATCAGGTTTCCCTGGAATGGACGGAGACATCTGGGGGACTCTGGGAATGGTGGCAGGAACCTGGAGTTCCTCTCCCTTTCCTGTGGAGAGCGCCTCCTCTTGAGATGCGACGGGAACGCTAGGAATTCTTTCTCGACCACACAGGGAAAGGATCCCTCCTCTCGAGCTAGCAGGCGGAAACGGGGCCACTCTGGATATGGACGGGACTCTCCGATTCCTCTAGAGTGGAGACGGGTATGTCGGGGAACTTCTTGATTTGCAGCAAGGGTGTGAAGGACCCTTTGGAAGTTCCAGAGTTTAAGTGTGATTACCCCCTAGTTGCCTCAGCGTAAATGGGCCTCATCTCGCCTGGAGGGGAGAACCTCCTGGATTTTCTGGAGTTGCGGCAGGTGCTCTCGACTTACGATGGAGACCACAGGGACCCGCTCTGGTGGCCTCAGGAAAGGCCAGTCCCCATATGCGTTGCTCTGGGGCCTCTCGGGATTCCTCTCCCGACGATGCCGGGGTCTAAGACCTTGTTTGGAGTCGGTGCCGGAACCTGAGGATTCCTCTCCACTTCTGACATGGATATGGGGTACTTCTGGAGTCCCCCAGGGGTGTCACTACTCGTCTCGAGTGGGGCCATGCACGTGCGCTTTCCTCCCGAGCTGTAGCAGCAGTGTCCCGCTTCCCTTCGCATGGATCAAGGGATCTGTGGCTTTCCCTTGAGGCTTTCCCACGAGGCTTTCCCACAGGGCTGTACCACGTGCCACTGTGGTGTGAGTCGATCCTCGACTTGAAAGTCGAGGCAGTGCAGGGAATACAGGTTTCCCTGGAATGGACTGAGACATCTGGGGGACTCTGGGAATGGTGGCACGACCCTGGAGTCCTCTCGCCTTTCCTCTGGAGAGCGCCACCTCTTGAGATTTGACGGGAATGCTGCGAATTCTTTCCCGACCACGCAGGGAAAGGATCAAACCTCTCGAGCTAAAAGGTGGAATCGGGGCTCCTCTGGATGTGGGCGGGACTCTCGTGCTTCCTCTCGAGTGGAGACGGGTATTTCGGGGAAATTCTTGAGTTGCATCAAGGGTGTGAAGGACCCTTTGGAAGTTCCAGAGTTTAGGTTTGATCAGCCTCGAGACGCCTCTGCGGAAATGGGCCTCATGTCGCCTGGAGGGGAAAACCTCCTGGATTTTCTCGAGTTGCTGCAGGTGCTCTCGACGTACTACGGGGATCACAGGGACCCGCTCTGGTGGCCTCAGTTAAAGGCCAGTCCACATGCGCGTTTCTCGGGGGCCTCTCGGGATTCCTCTCCCATCGATGCCGGGACCTAAGACCTTGTGTGGAGTCGGTGCCTGAACCTGAGGATTCCTCTCCAGTGCTGACATGGATCTTGGGCTACTTCTGGAGACTCCCCAGGGGAGTCAGTCCTCGTCTCATGTGGGGGCATGCAGTTGCGCTTTCCTCCAGAGCTGTAGCAGCAGTGTCACGCTTCCCTTCGCGTGGATCAAGGGATCTGTGGCTTTCCCTCGAGGTTTTCCCACGAGGCTTTCCCAAGAGGCTTTCCCACGAGGCTTTCCCACGAGGCTTTCCCACAGGGCTGACCCACGTGTCACCGTTGTGTGAGTCGATCCTCGGCTTGAAAGTCGAGGCAGTGCAGGGAAAACAGGTTTCCCTTGAATGGACTGAGACATCTGGGGGACTCTGGGAATGGTGGCACGACCCTGGAGTTCCTCTCGCCTTTCCTGTGGAGAGCGTCTCCTCTTGAGATGCGAGGGGAAAGCCGGGAATTCTTTCCCGACCACGCAGTGAAAGGATCCCTCCTCTCGAGCCATGAGGCGGAAACGAGGCTCCTCTGGATGTGGCAGGACTCTCGTGCTTCTTCTCGAGTGGAGACGGGTATGTCGGGGAACTTCTTGAGTTGCAGCAAGGGTGTGAAGGACCCTTTGGAAGTTCCAGAGGTTAGGTGTGATTAGCCTCGAGACGCCTCAGCGCAAATGGGCCTCATCTCGCCTGGAGGGGAGAACCTCCTGGATTTTCTCGAGTTCCGTCAGGTGCTCTCGACTTACGAAGGGGACCTCAGGGACTCGCTGTGGTGGCCTCAGGAAAGGCCAGTCCCCATGCGAGTTGCTCGGGGGCCTCTCGGGATTCCTCTCCCGTCTATTCCAGGGCCTAAGACCTTGTGTGGAGTCGGTGCCGGAACCTGAGGATTCCTCTCCAGTGCTGACATGGATCTTGGGCTACTTCTGGAGTCTCCCCAGGGGAGTCAGTCCTCGTCTCGAGTGGGGCCATGCACGTGCGCTTTCCTCCGGAGCTGTAGCAGCAGTGTCACGCCTCCCTTGGCGTGGATCAAGGGATCTGTGGCTTTCCCTCGAGGCTTTCCCACGAGGCTTTCCCACGAGGCTTTCCCACAGGGCTGTCCCACGTGTCACCGTGGTGTGAGCCGATCCTCGGCTTGAAAGTCGAGGCAGTGCAGGGAAAACAGGTTTCCCTGGAATGGACTGAGACATCTGGGGGACTCTGGGAATGGTGGCACGACCCTGGAGTTCCTCTCGCCTTTCCTGTGGAGAGCGCCTCCTCTTGAGATGCGACGGGAACGCCGGGAATTTTTCCCGAACCTGCAGGGAAAGGATCCCTCCTCTCGAGCTAGGAGGCAGAAACGGGGCTCCTCTGGATGTGGGCGGGTCTCTCGTGCTTCCTCTCGGAGTGGAGACTGGTATGTCGGGGATCTTCTTGAGTTGCAGCAAGGGTGTGAAGGACCCTCTGGAAGTTCCAGAGGTTAGGTGTGATTAGCCTCGAGACACCTCAGCGGAAATGGGCCTCATCTCGCCTGGAGGGGAGAACGTCCTGAATGTTCTCGAGTTGCAGCAGGTGCTCTCGACTTACGACGGGGACCTCAGGGACCCGCTCTGGTGGCCTCAGGATAGGCCAGTCCCTATGCGAGTTGCCAGGGGACCTCTCGGGATTCCTCTCCCGTCGAAGCTGGGGCCTAAGATATTGTGTGGAGTGGGTGCCGGTACCTGAGGATTCCTCTCCAGTGCTTACGTGGATCTTGGGGTACTTCTGGAGTCTCCCCATTGGAGTCAGTCCTCGACTCGAGTGGGGGCATGCACGTGCGCTTTCCTCTCGAGCTGTAGCAGCAGTGTCGCGCTTCCATTCGCGTGGATCAAGGGATCTGTGGCTTTCCCTCGAGGCTTTCCCACGAGGCTTTCCCACGAGGCTTTCCCACGAGGCTTTCCCACAGGGCGTCCCACATGCCACCGTGGTGTGAGTCGATCCTCGGCTTGAAAGTCGACGCAGTGCAGGGAAATCAGGTTTCCCTGGAATGGACGGAGACATCTGGGGGACTCTGGGAATGGTGGCAGGAACCTGGAGTTCCTCTCCCTTTCCTGTGGAGAGCGCCTCCTCTTGAGATGCGACGGGAACGCTAGGAATTCTTTCTCGACCACACAGGGAAAGGATCCCTCCTCTCGAGCTAGCAGGCGGAAACGGGGCCACTCTGGATATGGACGGGACTCTCCGATTCCTCTAGAGTGGAGACGGGTATGTCGGGGAACTTCTTGATTTGCAGCAAGGGTGTGAAGGACCCTTTGGAAGTTCCAGAGTTTAAGTGTGATTACCCCCTAGTTGCCTCAGCGTAAATGGGCCTCATCTCGCCTGGAGGGGAGAACCTCCTGGATTTTCTGGAGTTGCGGCAGGTGCTCTCGACTTACGATGGAGACCACAGGGACCCGCTCTGGTGGCCTCAGGAAAGGCCAGTCCCCATATGCGTTGCTCTGGGGCCTCTCGGGATTCCTCTCCCGACGATGCCGGGGTCTAAGACCTTGTTTGGAGTCGGTGCCGGAACCTGAGGATTCCTCTCCACTTCTGACATGGATATGGGGTACTTCTGGAGTCCCCCAGGGGTGTCACTACTCGTCTCGAGTGGGGCCATGCACGTGCGCTTTCCTCCCGAGCTGTAGCAGCAGTGTCCCGCTTCCCTTCGCATGGATCAAGGGATCTGTGGCTTTCCCTTGAGGCTTTCCCACGAGGCTTTCCCACAGGGCTGTACCACGTGCCACTGTGGTGTGAGTCGATCCTCGACTTGAAAGTCGAGGCAGTGCAGGGAATACAGGTTTCCCTGGAATGGACTGAGACATCTGGGGGACTCTGGGAATGGTGGCACGACCCTGGAGTCCTCTCGCCTTTCCTCTGGAGAGCGCCACCTCTTGAGATTTGACGGGAATGCTGCGAATTCTTTCCCGACCACGCAGGGAAAGGATCAAACCTCTCGAGCTAAAAGGTGGAATCGGGGCTCCTCTGGATGTGGGCGGGACTCTCGTGCTTCCTCTCGAGTGGAGACGGGTATTTCGGGGAAATTCTTGAGTTGCATCAAGGGTGTGAAGGACCCTTTGGAAGTTCCAGAGTTTAGGTTTGATCAGCCTCGAGACGCCTCTGCGGAAATGGGCCTCATGTCGCCTGGAGGGGAAAACCTCCTGGATTTTCTCGAGTTGCTGCAGGTGCTCTCGACGTACTACGGGGATCACAGGGACCCGCTCTGGTGGCCTCAGTTAAGGCCAGTCCACATGCGCGTTTCTCGGGGGCCTCTCGGGATTCCTCTCCCATCGATGCCGGGACCTAAGACCTTGTGTGGAGTCGGTGCCTGAACCTGAGGATTCCTCTCCAGTGCTGACATGGATCTTGGGCTACTTCTGGAGACTCCCCAGGGGAGTCAGTCCTCGTCTCATGTGGGGGCATGCAGTTGCGCTTTCCTCCAGAGCTGTAGCAGCAGTGTCACGCTTCCCTTCGCGTGGATCAAGGGATCTGTGGCTTTCCCTCGAGGTTTTCCCACGAGGCTTTCCCAAGAGGCTTTCCCACGAGGCTTTCCCACGAGGCTTTCCCACAGGGCTGACCCACGTGTCACCGTTGTGTGAGTCGATCCTCGGCTTGAAAGTCGAGGCAGTGCAGGGAAAACAGGTTTCCCTTGAATGGACTGAGACATCTGGGGGACTCTGGGAATGGTGGCACGACCCTGGAGTTCCTCTCGCCTTTCCTGTGGAGAGCGTCTCCTCTTGAGATGCGAGGGGAAAGCCGGGAATTCTTTCCCGACCACGCAGTGAAAGGATCCCTCCTCTCGAGCCATGAGGCGGAAACGAGGCTCCTCTGGATGTGGCAGGACTCTCGTGCTTCTTCTCGAGTGGAGACGGGTATGTCGGGGAACTTCTTGAGTTGCAGCAAGGGTGTGAAGGACCCTTTGGAAGTTCCAGAGGTTAGGTGTGATTAGCCTCGAGACGCCTCAGCGCAAATGGGCCTCATCTCGCCTGGAGGGGAGAACCTCCTGGATTTTCTCGAGTTCCGTCAGGTGCTCTCGACTTACGAAGGGGACCTCAGGGACTCGCTGTGGTGGCCTCAGGAAAGGCCAGTCCCCATGCGAGTTGCTCGGGGGCCTCTCGGGATTCCTCTCCCGTCTATTCCAGGGCCTAAGACCTTGTGTGGAGTCGGTGCCGGAACCTGAGGATTCCTCTCCAGTGCTGACATGGATCTTGGGGCTACTTCTGGAGTCTCCCCAGGGGAGTCAGTCCTCGTCTCGAGTGGGGCCATGCACGTGCGCTTTCCTCCGGAGCTGTAGCAGCAGTGTCACGCCTCCCTTGGCGTGGATCAAGGGATCTGTGGCTTTCCCTCGAGGCTTTCCCACGAGGCTTTCCCACGAGGCTTTCCCACAGGGCTGTCCCACGTGTCACCGTGGTGTGAGCCGATCCTCGGCTTGAAAGTCGAGGCAGTGCAGGGAAAACAGGTTTCCCTGGAATGGACTGAGACATCTGGGGGACTCTGGGAATGGTGGCACGACCCTGGAGTTCCTCTCGCCTTTCCTGTGGAGAGCGCCTCCTCTTGAGATGCGACGGGAACGCCGGGAATTTTTCCCGAACCTGCAGGGAAAGGATCCCTCCTCTCGAGCTAGGAGGCAGAAACGGGGCTCCTCTGGATGTGGCGGGACTCTCGTGCTTCCTCTCGAGTGGAGACGGGTATGTCGGGGATCTTCTTGAGTTGCAGCAAGGGTGTGAAGGACCCTCTGGAAGTTCCAGAGGTTAGGTGTGATTAGCCTCGAGACACCTCAGCGGAAATGGGCCTCATCTCGCCTGGTGGGTAGAACCTCCTGGATTTTCTCGAGTTGCGGCAGGTGCTTCTCGACTTACGACGGGGACCTCAGGGACCCGCTCTGGTGGCCTCAGGAAACGCCAGTCCCCATGCGAGTTGCTAGGGGGCCTCTCGGGATTCCTCTCCTGTCGATGCCGATGCCTAAGACATTGTGTGGACTCGGTGCCGGAACCTGAGGATTCCTCTCCAGTGCTGACATGGATCTTGGGGTATTTCTGGAGTCTCCTCAGGGGAGTCAGTCCTTGTCTCGAGTGGGGGCATGCACGTGCGCTTTCCTCCCGAGCTGTAGCAGCAGTGTCACGCTTCCCTTCCCGTGTATCCTAGGATCAGTGGCTTTCCCTCGAGGCTTTCCACGAGGCTTTCCCACGTCGCTTTCCCACAGTGATGTCCCATGTGCCACCGTCGTGTCAGTCGATCCTCGGCCTGAAAGTTGATGCAATGCCGGGAAAACAGGCTTCCGTGGAATGGACTGAGACATCTGGGGTATCTGGGAATGGTGGCACGACTCTTGAGTCCCTCTCGCCTTTCAGGTGGAGAGCGCCTCCTCTTGAGATGCAACGGGAACGCCGGGAATCTTTCCCGAGCCTGCGGGGAAAGGATCCCACCTCTCGAGCTAGGAGGCAGTAACGGGGCTCCTCTGGATGTGGGCGGGACGCTCGTGCTTCCTCTCGAGTGGAGACGGGTATATCCGGGAACTTGTTGAGTTGCAGCAAGGGTGTGAAGGACCCTTTGAAAGTTCCAGAGGGTAGGTGTGATTAGCATCAAGACGCCTCAGCAGAAAGTAGCCTCACCTCGCCTGGAGGGGAGAACCTCCTAGATTTTCTCGAGTTGCTGCAGGTGCTCTCGACATACGACGGGTATCTCAGGGACCCGCTCTGGTGGCCTCAGGAAAGTCCAGTCCATATGCGCGTTGCTCGGGGGCCTCTCGGGATGCCTCTCCCATCGATGCCGGGACCTAAGACCTTGTGTGGAGTCGGTGCCTGAACCTGAGGATTCCTCTCCAGTGCTGACATGGGTCTTGGGTTACTTCTGGAGTCTCCCCAGGGGAGTCAGTCCTCGTCTCGAGTGGGGGCATGCACGTGCGCTTGCCTCCAGAGCTGTAGCAGCAGTGTCACGCTTCCGTTCGCGTGGATCAAGGGATCTGTGGTTTTCCCTCGAGGTTTTCCCTACGAGGCTTTCCCACAGGGCTGACCCACGTGTCACCGCTGTGTGAGTCGATCCTCGGCTTGAAAGTCGAGGCAGTGCAGGGAAAACAGATTTCCCTGGAATGGACTGAGACATCTGGGGGACTCTGGGAATGGTGGCAAGACCCTGGAGTTCCTCTCGCCTTTCCTGTGGAGATCGCCTCCTCTTGAGATGCGCCGGGAACACTGGGAACTCTTTCCCGATCACTGAGGGAAAGGATCCCTCCTCTTGAGCTAGGAGGGGAATCGGGGCTCCTCTGAATGTGGGCGGGACTCTCGTGCTTCCTCTCGAGTGAAGCCGGGTATGTTGGGGATCTTCTTGAGTTGCAGCAAGGGTGTGAAGGATCCTTTGTAAGGTCCAGAGTTTAGGTGTGATTAGCTTTGAGACACCTCAGCGGAAATGGTCCTCATCTCGCCTGGAGGGGAGAACCTCCTGGATTTTCTCAAGTTGCGGCAGGTGCTCTCGACCTACGACGGGGCCCTCAGGGACCCGCTCTGGTGGCCTCAGGAAAGGCCAGTCCCCATGCAAGTTGCAAGGGAACTCTGGGATTCCTCTCCCGTCAGTGCCGGGCCTAAGACCTTGTGTGGAGTCGGTGCCGGAACCTGAGGATTCCTCTCCAGGGCTGACATGGATCTTGGGTACTTCTGTAGTCTCCCCAGGGGAGTCAGTCTTGGTCTCGAGTGTGGGCATGCAAGTGCGCTTTCCTCCCGAGCTGTAGCAGCAGTGTCACGATTCCCTTCGCTTGGATCAAGGGACATGTGGCTTTCCCTCGAGGCTTTCCCATGAGGCTTTCCCACGAGGCTTTTCCACAGGGTTGTCCCACGTGCCACCATGGTGTGAGTCGATCCTCGGCTTGAAAGTCGAGGCAGTGCAGGGAAAACAGGTTTCCCTGGAATAGACTGAGACATCTGGGGGACTCTGGGAATGGTGGGATGACCCTGGAGTTCCTGTCGCCTTTCCTGTTGAGAGCGCCTCCTCTTGAGTTGCGACGGAAACGCCGGGAATTCTTTCCCGACGACGCAGGAAAAGGATCCCTCTTCTCGAGCTAGGAGGCGGAAACGGGGCTCCTCTGGATTGGGCGGGACTCTCGTCCTTCCTCTTGAGTGGAGACGGGTATGTCGGGGAACTTCTTGAGTTGTAGCAAGGGTGTGAAGGCCCCTTTGGAAGTTCCAGAGGTTAGGTGTGATTAGCCTGGGGACGCCTCAGAGGAAATGGGCCTCATCTCCCCTGGAGGGGAGAACCTCCTGCATTTTCTCGAGTTGGTGCAGGTGTTCTCTCATTACGACGGGGACCTCAGGGACCCGCTCTGGTGGCCTCAGGAAAGGCCAGTCCCCATGCGAGTTGCTCGGGGGCCTCTCGGGATTGCTCTCCCGTCGATGCCGGGGCCTAAGACCTTGTGTGGAGTCGGTGCCGGAATCTGAGGATTCCTCTCCAATGCTGACATGGATTTGCGGTACTTCTGGAGTCTCCCAGGGGAGTCAGTCCTCGTCTCGAGTGGAGCATGCACGTGCGCTTTCCTCCCAAGCTGTAGCAGCAGTGTCGTGCTTCCCTTCGCGTGGATCAAGGGATCAGGGGCTTTCCCTCGAGGCTTCCCCACGAGGCTTTCCCACGAGGCTTTCCCACAAGGCTGTCCCACGTGTCACCGTGGTGTGAGTCGATCCTCGGCTTGAAAGTGGAGGCAGTGGTGGGAAATCAGGTTTCCCAGGAATGGACTGAGACATCTGGGGGACTCTGGGAATGGTGGCACGACCCTGGAGTTCCTCTCGCCTTTCCTGTGGAGAGCGCCTCCTCTTGAGATGCGACGGAAATGCCGGGAATTCTTTCCCGACCATGCAGGGAAAGGATCCCTCCTCTCGAGCTAGGAGGCGGAAACGGGGCTCCTCTGGATGTGGGCGGGACTCTCGTGCTTCCTCTCGAGTGGAGACGAGTATGTCGGGGAACTTCTTGAGTTGCAGCAAGGGTGTGATGGACCCTTTGGAAGTTCCAGATGTTAGGTGTGCTTAGCCTCGAGACGCCTCAGCGGAAATGGGCCTCATCTCGCCAGGAGGGGAGAACTTCCTGGATTTTCTCGAGTTGCGGCAGGTGCTCTAGACTTACCACGGGAACATCAGGGACCTGTTCTGGTGGCCTCAGAAAAGGCCAGTACCCATGCGAGTTGCTTGGGGGCCTCTCGGGATTCCTCTCCCGTCGATGCCGGGGCCTAAGACCTGGACTGGAGTCGGTACCGGAACCTGAGAATTCCTCTCCAGTGCTGACATGGATCTTGGGGTACTTCTGGTGTCTCCCCAGGGGAGTCAGTCCTCGTCTCGGGTGGGGCATGCACGGGCGCTTTCCTCCCGAGCTGTAGCAGCAGTGTCACGCTTCCCTTCGAGTGGAACAAGGGATCTGTGGCATTCCCTCGAGGCTTTCCCACGAGGCTTTCCCACGAGGCTTTCCCACAGGGCTGTCCCACGTGCCACCGTGGTGTGTGTCTATCCTCGGCTCGAAAGTCAAAACAGTGCAGGGAAAACAGGTTTCCCTGGAATGGACTGAGACATCTGGCGGACTTTAGGAATGGTGGCATGACCCTGGAGTTCCTCTCGCCTTTCCTGTGGAGAGCGCCTCCTCTTGAGATGCGACAGGAACGCCGGGAATTCTTTCCCGAGCACGCAGGGAAAGGATCCCTCCTCTTGAGCTAGGAGGTGGAAACGGGGCTCCTCTGGATGTGGTCGGGACTCTCGTGCTTCCTCTCGAGTGGAGATGGGTATGTCAGGGAACTTCTTGAGTTGCAGCAAGGGTGTGAAGGACCCTTTGGAATTTCCAGATTTAGGTGTGATTAGCTTCGAGATGCCTCAGTGGAAATGGGCCTCATTTAGCCTGGAGGGTAGAACCTCCTGGATTTTCTCGAGTTGCGGCAGGTGCACTCGACTTACGACGGGGACCTCAGGGACACGCTCTGGTGGCCTCGGGAAAGGCCATTTCCTTGCGAGTTACTCTGGGGCCTCTCGGGATTCCTCTCCCGTGGATGCCCAGGCCAAAGACCTTGTGTGGAGTCGGTGCCAGAACCTGAGGATTCCTCTCCAGTGCTGACATGGATCTTGGGGTATTCTGGAGTCTCCCCAGGGGAGTCAGTCCTCGTAATGAGTGGGGCATGCAAGTGCACTTTCCTCCGAGCTGCAGCAGCAGTGTTGAGCTTCCCTTCGCGAGGATCAAGGGATCTGTGGCTTTCCCTCGAGGCTTTCCACACGAGGCTTTCCCAGGAGGCTTTCCCACAGGGCTCTCCCACGTGTCACGGTGGTGTGAGTCGATGCTCAGCTTGAAAGTCGAGGCAGTGAAGGGAAAACAGGTTTCCCTGGAATGGACGGAGACATCTGGGGGACTCTGGGAATGGTGGCACGACCCTGGAGTTCCTCTCGCCTTTCCTGTGGAGAGCGCCTCCTCTTGAGATGCAACGGTAACGCAGGGAATTCTTTCCTGACCACGCATTGAAGGGATCCCTGCTCTCAAGCTATGAGGCGGAAACGGGGCTCCTCTGGATGTGGGCGGGACTCTCGTTCTTCCTCTTGAGGGGAGAGGGTTATGTCGGGGAACTTCTTGAGTTGCAGCAAGTGTGTGAAGGACCCGTAGGAATTTCCAGAGGCCAGGTGTATTAGCCTCCAGACGCCTCAGCGGAAACGGGCCTCATCTGGCCTGGAGGGTAGAACCTCCAGGATTTTCTCAAGTTGTGACAGGTGCTCTCGATTGACGACGGGGAACTCAGGGACCCGCTCTGGTGGCATCAGGAAAGGCCAGTCCCCTTGCGAGTTGCTCGGGGTTCTCTCGGGATTCCTCTCCCTTCGATGCCGGGGCATAAGACCTTGTGTGGAGTCGGTGCCTGGAACCTGAGGTTTCCTCTCCAGTGCAGACATGGATTTAGTGAAATTCTGGAGTCTCCCCAGGGGAGTCAGTCCCCGTCTCGAGTGGGGGCATGTACGTGCGCTTTCCTCCCCAGCTGTAGCAGCAGTGTCACGCTTCCCTTCGCGTGGATCAAGGGATCTATGGCTTTCCCTGGAGGCTTTCACACGAGGCTTTCCCACGAGGCTTTCCCACATGGTTGTCCCACGTGCCACCGTGATGTGAGTCGATCCACGGCTTGAATGTCGAGGCAGTGCAGGGAAAACAGGTTTCCCTGGAATGCACTGAGACATCTTGGGGACTCTGGGAATGGTGGCAGACCCTGGAGTTCCTCTCGCCTTTCCTGTGGAGAGCGCCTCCTCCTGAGATGCGACGGGAACGCCGGAATTCTTTGCCGACCACGAAAGGAAAGGATCCCTCCTCTCGAGCTAGGAGGCAGAAACGGGGCCCTCTGTATGTGGGCGGGACTCTCGTGCTTCCTCTTGAGTGGAGACGGGTATGTCGGGGAACTTCTTGAGTTGCAGCAAGGCTGTGAAGGACCCTTTGGAAGTTCCAGAGATTAGGTGTGATTAGCTTCCAGTCGCCTCAGCGGAAATGGGCCTCATCTCGCCTGGAGGGGACAACCTCCTGGATTTTCTCGAGTTGCGGCAGGTGCTCTCGACTTACGACCGGGGACCACAGGACACCCTCTGGTGGCCTCAGGAAAGGCCAGTCCCCATGCGAGTTGCTCGGGAGCCTTTCGGGATTTCTCTCCCGTCGATGCCGGGGCCTAAGACCTTGTATGGAGTTGGTGCCGGAAGCTGAGGATTCCTCTCCAGTGCTGACATGGACCTTCGGGTACTTCTGGAGTCTCCGAGGGAGAGTCAGTCCTCGTTCCGAGTGGGGGCATGCACGTGCGATTTCCTCCCGAGCTGTAGCAGCAGTGTCACGCTTCCTTTCGCGTGGATCAAGGGATCTGTGGCTTTCCCTCGAGGCTTTCCCACCGAGGATTTCTCACGAGGCTTTCCCACGAGGCTTTCCCACAGGGCTGTCCCACGTGCCACCGTGGTGTGAGTCAATCCTCGGCTTGAAGGTCGAGGCTGTGCAGGGAAAACAGGTTTCCCTGGAATGGACTGAGACATCTGGGGGACTCTGGGAATGTGGCACGACCCTGGAATTCCTCTCGCATTTCCTGTGGAGAGCGCTCCTCTTGAGATGCGACGGGAACGCCGGGAATTCTTTCCCGACCATCGCAGGGAAAGGATCCCTCCTCTCGAGCTAGGAGGCGGAAACGGGGCTCCTCGGGAAGTGGGCGGGACTCTCGTGCTTCCTCTCGAGTGGAGACGGGTATGTCGGGGAACTTCTTGAGTTGCAGCAAGGGTGTGAAAGACCCTTTGGAAGTTCCAGAGGTTACGGTGTGATTAGCCTCGAGACGCCTCTGCGGAAATGGGCCTCATCTCGCCTGGAGGGGAGAACCTCCTGGATTATTCTCGAGTTGCGGCAGTTGCTCTCGACTTACAAGGGCGACCTCAGGGACCCGCTCTGATGGCCTCAGGAAAGGCCAGACCCCATGCGAGTTGCTCGGGGCCTCTCGGGATTCCTCTCCCTTCGAATGCCGGGGCCTAAGGTCTGAGAGGAGTCGGTGCCGGAACCTGAGGATTCCTCTCCAGTGCTGACATGGATCTTGGGGTACTTCTGGAGTCTCCCCAGGGGAGTCAGTCCTCGTCTCGAGTGGGGCATGCACGTCGCAATTTCCTCCCGAACTGTAGCAGCATTGTCACGCTTCCCTTCGCGTGGGATCAAGGGATCTGTGGCTTTCCCTTCGAGACTTTTCACCACGAGGCTTTCCCACGACGCTTTCCCACATGGCTTGTACCCACGTGCCACCGTGAGTGTGAGTCCGATCCTCGGCTTGAAATGTCGAGGCAGTGCAGGGAAAACAGGTTTCCCTGGAATGGACTGAGACATCTGGGGGACTCTGGGAATGGTGGCACGACCCTGGAGTTCCTCTCGCCTTTCCTGTGAGAGCGCTCCTCTTTGAGATGCTACGGAACGCCGGGAATTCTTTCCTGACACGCAGGAAAGGATCCTCCTCTCGAGCTAGGAGGCGGAAACGGGTCTCCTCTGGATGTGAGCGGACTCTCGTGCTTCCTCTCAGTGGAGACGGGTATGTCGGG
>NW_017210173.1:0-2813 GCF_001704415.2 Capra hircus
CATGCCCCCACTCGAGACGAGGTCTGACTGCTCTGGGGAGACTCCAGAAGTACTCCAAGATCCATGTCAGCACTGGACAGGAAATCCCCAGGTTCCTGCAGCAACTCCACACAAGGTCTTAGGACCCGAAATCGACGGGAAGGAATCCCGAGAGGCCCCCGAGCAACTCGCATGGGACTGGGCTTTCCTGAGGCCACCAGAGCGGGTCCCTGAGGTCCCCGTCGTAAGTCGAGAGCACCTGCCGCAACTCGAGAAAATCCAGAGGTTCTCCTCCAGGGCGACATGAGGCCCATTTCCCCTGAAGCGTCTCAAGATAATCACACCTAAACTCTGGAACTTCCAAAGGGTCCTTCACACCCTTGCTGCAACTCAAGAAGTTCCCTGACATACCCGTCTCCACTCGAGAGGAAGTCACGAGAGTCCCGCCACATCCAGAGGAGGCCGCGTTTCCGCCTCCTAGCTCGAGAGGAGATCCTTTCCCTGCGTGGTCGGGAAAGAAATGCCCGGCGTTCCCCGTCGCATCTCAAGAGGAGGCCGCTCTCCACAGGAAAGGCGAGAGGAACTCCAGGGTCATGCCACCATTCCCAGAGTCCCCCAGATGTCTCAGTCCATTCCAGGGAAACCTGTTTTCCCTGCACTGCCTCGACTTTCAAGCCGAGGATCGACTCACACCACGAACGTGGACAACCCTGTGGGAAAGCCTCGAGGGAAAGCCACAGATCCTTGATCCACGCGAAGGGGAAGCGTGACACTGCTGCTACAGCTCGGGAGGAAAGCGCACGTGCATGCCCCACTCGAGATGAGGACTGATTCCCCTGGGGAGACTCCAGACGTACCCCAAGATCCATGTCAGCACTGGAGAGGAATCCTCAGGTTCCGGCCACCGACTCCACACAAGATCTTAGGCCGCGGCATCGATGGGAGAGGAACCGAGAGGCCCCCGAGCAACTCGCATGGGGACTGGCCTTTCCTGAGGCCATCAGAGCGGGTCCCTGAGGTCCTCGTCTAAGTCGAGAGCACCTGCCGCAACTCGAGAAAATCCAGGAGGTTCTCCCCTCCAGGCGAGATGAGGCCCATTTCCGCAGAAGGCGTCTCAAGGCAAATCACACCTAACCTCTGGAACTTCCAAAGGGTCCTTCACACCCTTGCTGCAACTCAAGAATTCCCCACATACACGTCTCCACTCGAGAGGAAGCACGAGAGTCCCGCCCACATCAGAGGAGCCCCGTTTCCCCTCCTAGCTCGAGAGGAGGGATCCTTTCCCTGTGGTCGGGAAAAATTCCCGGCATTTCCGTCGCAACTCAAGAGGAGGCGCTTCCACAGGAAAGCGAGAGGAACTCCAGGGTCGTGCCACCATTCCCAGAGTCCCCCAGATGTCTCAGTCCATTCCAGGGAAACCTGTTTTCCCTGCAGCCTCTACTTTCAAGCCGAGGATCCACTCACACAACGGTGCACTTGGTACAGCCCAGTGGGAAAGCCTCGTGGGAGAGCCTCGTGGGAAAGCTCTCTTGGGAAAGCCTCGAGGGAAAGCCACAGATCCCTTGATCCTCGCGAAGGGAAGCGTGACACTGCTGCTACAGCTCGGGAGGAAAGCGCACGTGCATCCCCCACTCGAGACGAGGACTGACTCCCTGGGAGACTCCAGAAGTACCCCAAGATCCATGTCAGCACTGGAGAGAAATCCTCAGGTTCCGGAACCGACTCCACACAAGGCCTTGGCCCCGGCACCGACGGGAGAGGAATCCCGAGAGGTCCCGTACAACTTGCATGGGGACTGGCCTTTCCTGAGGCCACCAGAGCGGGTCCCTGAGGGCCCCGTCTTAGGTCGAGAGCACCTGCCGCAACTTGAGAAAATCCAGGAGGTTCTCCCTTCCAGGCGAGATGAGGACCATTTCCACTGAGGTGTCTCAAGGCTAATCACACCTAACCTCTGGACCTTACAAAGGGTCCTTCACACCCTTGCTGCAACTCAAGAAGATCCCAAACATACCCGTCTTTCACTCGAGAGGAAGCACGAGAGTCCCGCCCACATTCAGAGGAGCCCCGATTCCCCCTCCTAGCTCGAGAGGAGGGATCCTTTCCCTGTTTGTTCGGGAAAGAATGCCCGGCATTCCCGTCGCAACTCAAGAGGAGGCGCTCAACACAGGAAAGGCGAGAGAACTCCAGGTCGTGCCACCATTCCCAGAGTCCCCCAGATGTCTCAGTCCATTCCAGGGAAACCTGTTTTCCCTGCACTGCCTCCACTTTCAAGCCGAGGATCGACTCACACCACGGTGGCACGTGGGGACAGGCCCTGTGGGAAAGCCTCGTGGAAAGCATCGCGGGAAAAGCCTTGTTGAGGGAAAGCCACAGACCTTGATCCTCGCGAAGGGAAGCGTGACACTGCTGCTACAGCTCGGGAGGAAAGCGCACTTGCATACCCCACTCAAGACGACGACTAACTCCCCTGGGGAGACTCCAGAAGTACCCCAAGATCCATGTCAGCACTGGAGAGGAATGATCAGGTTCCGCACCGACTCCACACAAGTTCTTAGTCACCGGCATAGACGGAGAGGAATCCTGAGAGGCCCCCGAGCAACTCGCATGGGGACTGGCCTTTCCTGAGGGCCACTAGAGCAGGTCCCTGAGGTCCACGTCTTAAGTCGAGAGCACCTGCTGCAACTCGAGAAAATCCAGGAGGTTCTCCCCTTCAAGCGAGATGAGCCCATTTTCGCTGAGGCGTCTCGAGGCTAATCACACCTAACCTCTGGAACTTCCAAAGGGTCCTTCACAACCTTTGCTGCAACTCCAAGAAGTTCCCGGCATTACCCATC
>NW_017210174.1:0-2812 GCF_001704415.2 Capra hircus
AACCTCTGGAACTTCCAAAGGGACCTTCACACCCTTGCTGCAACTCAAGAAGTTCCCCGACATACCCGTGTCCTCTCGAGAGGAAGCACGAGACTTCCGCCACATCCAGAGGAGAACTGTTTCTGCCTCCTAGCTCGAGAGGAGGGATCCTTTCCCTGCGTGGTCGGACAGAATTCCCGGCTTTCCGTCGAACTCAAGAGGAGGCGCTCTCCACAGGAAAGGCGAGAGGAACTCCAGGGTCGTGCCACCATTCCAGAGTCCCCCAGATGTCTCCGACTATTCCAGGGAAACCTGCTTTCCCTGCACTGCCTCGACTTTCAAGCCGAGGATCGACTCACACCACGGTGGAACGTGGAACAGCCCTGTGGGAAAGCTTCGTAGGAAAGCCTCGTGGGAAAGCCTCGTGGGAAAGCAACAGATCCCTTGATCCACGCGAAGGAAGGGTGACACTGCTGCTACAGCTCGAGAGGAAACTCACGTCCTTGTCCCCACTCGAGACGAGGACTGACTCCTCTGGGGAGACTCCAGAAGTACCCCAAGATCGATGTCAGCACTGGAGAGGAACCCTCAGAATCCGGCACCGAATCCACACAACATCTTAGCCCCGGCATCGACGGGAGAGAAAATCCCGAGAGGCCCCCGAGCAACTCGAATGGGGACTGGCCTTTCCTGAGGCACCAGAGCGGGTCCCTGAAGTCCCCGTCGTAAGTGGAGAGCACCTGCCGTAACTCGAGAAAATCCAGGAGGTTCTCCCTTCCAGTCGAGATGAGGCCCATTTCCCCTGAGGCGTATCGAGACTAATCACACCTAACCTCTGGAACTTCCAAAGGGTCCTTCACACCCTTGCTGCAACTCAAGAAGTTCCCCGACATACCCGTCTCCACTTGAGAGGAAGCACGAGAGTCCCGCCCACATTCAGAGGAGCCCCGTTTCCGCTTCCTTGCTCTAGAGGAGGGAACCCTTCCCTGAGTGGGGAAAGAATTCCCGGCGTTCCCGTCGCACCTCAAGAGCAGTCGCTCTCCACAGGAATGGCGAGAGGAACTCCAGGGTCGTGCCACCATTCCAGAGTCCCCCAGATGTCTCAGTCCATTCCAGGGAAACCTGTTTTCCCTGCACTGCGTCGACTTTCAAGCCGAGGATCGACTCACACCAAGGTGGCACATGGGACAGCCCTGTGGGAAAGCCTCGTGGGAAAGCCTCGTGGGAAAGCCTCGAGGGAAAGCAACAGATCCCTTGATCCATGCGAAGGGAAGCGGGACAATGCTGTTACAGCTCGGAAGGAAAGCGCACGTGCATGCCCCCACTCGAGACGAAGACTGACTCCCCTGGGTAGACTCCAGAAGTACCCCAAGGTCCATGTCAGCACTGGAGAGGAATCCTCAGGTTCCAGCACTGGAGAGGAATCCTCAGGTTCCGGCACTGACTCCACACAAGGTCTTAGGCCCAGCATCGACGGGAGAGGAATCCCGAGAGAACCCGAGGAACTCGCATGGCGACTGGCCTTTCCTGAGGCCACGAGAGCGGGTCGCTGAGGTCCCCCGTCGTAAGTCGAGAGCCTCTGCCACAACTCGAGAAAATCCAGGAGGTACACCCCTCCAGGTAGATGAGGCCCATTTCCACTGAGGCTTCTCGAGGCTAATAACACCTAACATCTGGAACTTCCAAAGGGTCCTTCACACCCTTGCTGCAACTCAAGAAGTTCCCCGACATACCCGTCTCCACTCGAGAGGAAGCACGAGAGTCTCGCCCACATGCAGAGGAGCCCCGTTTCCGCCTCCTAGCTCGAGAGGAAGTATCGTTGCCCTGCGTGGTCGGGAAAGAACTCCCGGCGTTGCCGTCGCATCTCAAGAGGAGGCGCTCTCCACAGGAAAGGCAAGAGGAACTCCAGGTCGTGCCACCATTCCCAGAGTCCCCCAGATGTCTCAGTCCCTTCCAGGGAAACCTGTTTTCCATGCACTGCCTCGGCTTTCACGCTGAGTATCAACTCACACCACGGTGGCACGTGGACAGCCCTGTGGAGAGCCTCGTGGGAAAGCCTCCTGGGAAAGCCTCGAGGAAAGCCACAGATCCCTTGATCCACGCGAAGGGAAGCGTGACACTGCTGCTAAATCTCGGGAAGAAAGCGCACGTGCATGCCCCCCACTCGAGACGAGGACTGACTCCCCTGGGAGTCTCCAGAAGTACCCCAAGATCCAAGTCAGCACTGGAGAGGAATGCTCAGGTTCCGGCACCGACTCCACACAAGGTCTTATGACCAGGCATCGACGAGAGAGACATCACGAGAGGCTGCTGAGCAACTCGCAAGGGGACTGGCCATTCCTGAGGCCACCAATGAGGGTCCCTGAGGTCCCCGTCGTAAGTCGAGAGCACCTGCCGCAACTCGAGAAAATCCAGGAAGTTCTCCCCTCCAGGCTAATGAGGCCCATTTCCGCCCAGGCGTCTCGAGGCTAACCACACCTAACCTCTGAACTTCCAAATGGTCCTTCACAACCTTGCTGCAACTCAAGAAGTCCCCCGAAATACCCGTCTCCACTCGAGAGGAAGCACGAGATTTCCGCCCACATCCAGAGGAGCCCCGTTTCCGCCTCCTAGCTCGAGAGGGGGATCCTTTCCCTGCGTGTTCGGGAAAGAATTCCCGGCGTTCCCGTCGCATCTCAAGAGGAGGCGCTCTCCACAGGAAAGGCCAGAGGAACTCCAGGGTCGTGCCCACCATTCCAGAGTCCCCCAGATGTCTCAGTCCATTCCAGGGAAACCTGTTTTCCCTGCACTGCCTCAACTTTCAAGCCGAGGATCGACTCACACCACGGTGGCA
>NW_017210175.1:0-2812 GCF_001704415.2 Capra hircus
TCGAGGCAATGCAGGAAAACAGGTTTCCTGGAATGGATTGAGACATCTGGGGGACTCTGGAATGGTGACACGACCTGGATTCCTCTTGCCTTTCCTGTGGAGAGTGCCTCCTCTTGAGATGCGACGGGAACGCGGGAATTCTTCCCCGACCACGCAGGGAAAGGATCTCTCCTCTCGAGCTAGGAGGCGGAAAACGGGGCTCCTCTGGATGTGGGCGGGACTCTCGTGCTTCCTCTCGAGTGGAGACGGGTATGTCGGGCAACTTCTTGAGTTGCAGCACGGTGGTGAAGGACCCTTTGGAAGTGCAGAGGTTAGGTTCTGATTACCCTGAGACGCCTCAGCACAAATGCGCCTCATCTCGCCTGGAGGGAGAACCTCCTGGATATTCTCGAGTTGCGGCAGGTGCTCTCGACTTACGACGGGGACCTCAGAGTCCCGCTCTGGTGGCCTCAGGAAAGGCCAGTCCCCATGCGAGTTCTCGCGGGCCTCTCGGGATTCCACTCCCGTCGATGCTGGGTCCTAAGACCTTGTGTGGAGTCAGTGCCCGAACCTGAGTATTCCTCTCCAGTGCCGACATGGATCTTGGGTACTTCTAGAGTCTCCCCAGGGAAGTCAGTCCTCGACTCGAGTGGTGGTCACGGGCGATTTCCTCCCGAGCTGTAGCAGCAGTGTCATGCTACCCTTCGCGTGGATCAAGGGATCTGTGACTTTCGCTCGAGGCTTTCCCATGAGGCTTTTCCACGAGGCTTTCCCACAGGGCTGTCCCACGTGCCACCGTGGTGTGAGTCGATCCTCGCTTGAAAGTCGAGGCAGTGCAGGGAAAACAGGTTTCCCTGGAATAGACTGAGACATCTGGGGGACTGTGGGAAATGGTGGCACGACCCTGGAGTTCCTCTCGCCTTTCCTGTGGAGAGCGCCTCCTCTTGAGATGCGACGGGAACGCCGGGAATTCTTTCCCGAACACGCAGGGAAAGTATACCTCCTCTCGAGCTATGAGATGGAAACGGGGCTCCTCTGGATGTGGGCGGGACTCTCGTGCTTCCTCTCTCGAGTGGAGACGGGTATGTCGGGAACTTCTTAAGTTGCAGCAAAAGTGTTTAGGACCTTTGGGAGTTCCAGAGGTTAGGTGTGATTAGCCTCGTGACGCATTAGCGGAAATAGGCCTCATCTCGCCCGGAGGGGAGAACCTCCAGGATTTTCTCGAGGTACGGCAGGTGCTCTCGACTTACAACGGGGACTTCAGGGACCCGCTCTGTTGGCCTAAGGGAAGGCCAGTCACCATGGAAGTTGCAGGGGGCCTCTCGGGATTCCTCTCCCATCGATGCCGGAGCATAAGACCTTGTGTGGAGTCGGTGCCGGAACCTGAGGATTCCTCTCCAGTGCTGACATGGATCTTGGGGTACTTCTGGAGTCTTCCCAGGGGAGTCAGTCCTCGTCCCGAGTGGGGTCATGCACGTGCCCTTTCCTCCCGAGCTGTACCAGCAGTGTCACGCTTCCTTCGCGAGGATCAAGGGATCTGTGGCTTTCCCTCGAGGCTTTCCCACGAGGCTTTCCATGCTTCCCACAGGGCTGTCCCACGTGCCACCGTGGTGTGAGTCGATCCTCGCTTGAAAGTCGAGGCAGTGCAGGAAAAACAGGTTTCCCTGGAATGGACTGAGACATCTGGGGGACTCTGGGAATGGTGGCACGACCCTGGAATTCCTCTCTCTTTCCTGTGGAGAGTGCCTCCTCTTGAGATGCGACGGGAACGCCGGGAATTCTTTCCCGAACACGCAGGGAAAGGATCCCTCCTCTCGAGCTAGGCGGCGCAAACGGGGCTCCTCTGGATGTTGGCGGGACTCTCGTGCTTCCTCTCCAGTGGAGACGGGTATGTCGGGGAACTTCTTGAGTTGCAGCAAGGGTGTGAAGGACCCTTTGGACGTTCCAGAGGTTAGGTGTGATTAGCCTCGAAACGCCTCAGCGGAAATGGGCCTCATCTCGCCTGGAGGGGAGAACCTCCTGGATTTTCTCAAGTTGTGGCAGGTGCTCTCGACTTACGACGGGGACCTCAGGGACCCGCACTGGTGGCCTCAGGAAAGGCCAGTCCCCATGCGAGTTGCTCGGGGACTCTCGGGATTCCTCTCCCGTCGATGCCGGTGCCTAAGACCTTGTGTGGAGTCGGTGCTGGAACCTGAGGATTCCTCTCCAGTGCCGACATGGATCTTGGGGTTCTTCTGGAGTCTCCCCAGGGGAGTCAGTCCTCGTCTCGAGTGAGAGCATGCAACTACGCTTTCCTCCCGAGCTGTAGCAGCAGTGTCGCTCTTCCCTTCGAGTGGATCAGGGGATCTGTGGCTTTCGCTCGAGGCTTTCCCACGAGGCTTTCCCACGAGGCTTTCCCACGAGTCTTTCCCACAGGGCAGTCCCACGTGCCACCGTGGTGTGAGTGGATACTCGGCTTGAAAGTAGAAGCAGTGGCAGGGAAAACAGTTTTCCCTGGAATGGACTGAGACATCTGGGGGACTCTGGGAATGGTGGCACGACTCTGAAGTTCCTCTCGCCTTTCCTGTGGAGAGCGCCTCCTCTTGAGAAGCGACTGGAACCGGGGGAATTCTTTCCCCACCACGCAGGGAAAAGGATCCCTCCTCTCAAGCTAGGAGGCGGAAACGGGGCTCCTCTGGATGTGGGCGGGACTCTCGTGTTTACTCTCGAGTGGAGAAGGGTATGTCGGGAACTTCTTGAGTTGCAGTACGGGTGTGAAGGACCCTTTGGAAGTTCCAGATATCAGATGTGATTAGCCTCGAGACGCCTCAGCGGAAATGGGCCTCATCTCGCC
>NW_017210176.1:0-2810 GCF_001704415.2 Capra hircus
AACTGACAACAACTAATCTCAAAAATATACAACAACTTCTGCCAAGCTCAATTCCAGGAAAATAAACGACCCAATCAAAAAATCGGGCCAAAGACACTAAGTTAGACATTTCTCCAAAGAAGACCATTCCTACGGATTGCTTAACCAAACACATGAAAAGACTGCCTCCAACATCACTCATTATTAGGAGACAATGCCAAATCAAAACCACCAATTGAGGTCACAATGAGGTACCACTTTCACACCAGTCAGAATGGCTGCGATCTCCAAAAATCTGCAAGCAATAAATGCTGGAGAGGGTGTGGAGAAAAAGGGAACCCTCCTACACTGTTGGTGGGAATGCAAACTAGTACAGCCACTATGGAGAACAGTGGTGGAGATTCCTTAAAAAATTGCAAATAGAACTACCTTATGACCCAGCAATCCCACTTCTGGGCATACACACCGAGGAAACCAGAATTGAAAGAGACACATGTACCCCAATGTTCATCGCAGCACTGTTTACAATAGCCAGGACATGGAAACAACCTAGATGTCCATCAGCAGATGAATGGATAAGAAAGCTGTGGTACATATACACAATGGAGTATTACTCAGCCGTTAAAAAGAATTCATTTGAATCAGTTCTGATGAGATGGGTGAAACTGGAGCCAATTATACAGAGTGAAGTAAGCCAGAAAGAAAAACACCAATACAGTATACTAACACATATATATGGAATTTAGGAAGATGGCAAATGACGACCCTGTATGCAAGACAGGAAAAAAGACACAGATGTGTATACCAGACTTTTGGACTCAGAGGGGAGAGGGAGAGGGTGGGGATGATTTGGGGAGAATGGGAATTATAACATGTATACTGTCATGTAAGAATTGAATCGCCAGTCCATGTCTGACATAGGTGCAGCTTGCTTGGGGCTGGTGCATGGGGATGACCCAGAGAGATGTTGTGGGGAGGAGGTGGGAGGGGTTCATGTTTGGGAACGCATGTAAGAATTAAAGATTTTAAAATTTAAAAAAAATAAAAATTAAAATTAAAAAAAAAAAGAGAAGCTGTGAGTCTAAGTAAAAGATTTTGTATGTTTAAAGCAGATTCATATTCTGCACATTACTTCCTCTGGAGATGGGTTTCCTTCTAAGTATGGGTCTAGACTATGATTTGCAATCTAAAGAAAAAGCTGCTTGCACTATTTAAAATAGCCAAGATGTAGAAGCAAAATGTGTCCATTGACAGATGAATGAGTAAAGATGTGATAGATATACAATAGAATATTATTCAGCCATAAAAAGTAATGTAATAATGCCATTTGCAGCAACATTTTTGGGGGCTGGTGCATGGGGATGACCCAGAGAGATGTTATGGGGAGGGAGGTGAGAGGGGAGTTCATGTTTCAGAACGCATGTAAGAATTAAAGATTTTAAAATTAAAAAAATTAAAATAAATGGACATAGAGATTATTACTCTAAGTGAAGTCAGATAGACAAATATATGATATTGCTTAAATGTGGAATCTTAAAAAATGTTATAAATGAACTTATTTACAAAACAGAAACAGACTCACAGATTTAGAAAACAAACTTATGGTTACCAAAGGGAAAGTGGAGGAGGGATAAATTAGGAGTTTGGGATTAATATATATACACATTACTATATATACAATGGATAAACAACAAGAATTAATATATACACATTACTATATATACAGTGGATAAACAAGGACTCATTATATAGCACAAGGAACTATATTCAATACCTTGTAAGAACCAATAATGGAAAGAATCTTGAAAATAATATTTATATATGTATGTATGTATGCTGCTACTGCTGCTAAGTTGCTTCAGTCGTGTCCAACTCTGTGCGACCCATAGACGGCAGCCCACCAGGCTCCCCCGTCTCTGGGATTCTCAGGCAAGAACCCTGGAGTGGGTTGCCATTTCTTCTCTAATGCATGAAAGTGAAAAGTGAAAGTGAAGTTGCTCAGTCATGTCTGACTCTTAGCGACCCCATGGACTGCAACCCACCAGCTCCTCTGTCCATGGGATTTTCCAGGCAAGAGTACTGGAGTGGGGTGCCATTGCCTTCTCCGATATGTATGTATACATATATGTATATATGGCTGAATCACTTTGCTATAGACCTGAAACTAACACAGCATTGTAAATAAACTATATTTCAGTTAAAAAAGGTTTTTAAATAAAATCAAGAAGCTGCTTGTCTTATAGTGACATGTAGCTTGTGACTGAGGAGTTGCTACTAGAACGTTAGAATCTGAGACCACAGGAAAAATGTGTAGGCCCAATTTTTACTTCATAATGGGAAAAGCATGAAGAGAAGCTTGACGAGGTTTGGCACAATTCAACTTACCTCATGTTTAAAACTACTCAACACAAACTTTGAGAAATTAGAAAAGAGGAAACTGTTCTTTTCTCTATGGTTCAGAAGATAGAAACATAAGGAAGTGACCCTCTTTTGTTCTGTTGCACAAAGCGGGACAGCTGGGTTCTGCTATGGTTTCCTTGAAGGCAAAGCTCCAGCTGTGGTAGGCAATGAGGTCTCTCCTGTTAGCAGAGGATGTACCCACTCAGTCATCCTGGGAAAAGGGAGATCCAGGAACTGAGAGTGACAACAGGGAAGGCAGACCCTAAGTTGGAGATGAAGGGGAATCTCCTTCTTAGGGCTTTACTCTCAGGCGTGGAGACCTGTATATCCAGACTGCATGGGAAGTGAGAGCAGCTAGCACCCTTGGCAAGGGTAGCTGGGCTGGCAGCTAGTTGGAAAAGAAACCCTACAGCCAAGGAATCATTAAGTAA
>NW_017210177.1:0-2807 GCF_001704415.2 Capra hircus
ATGAGCATTGGGTGTATGTATCTTTCCAAAGTAAGAGTTTTCTCTGGATATGTGCCCAGAATGGGATTACTGGGTGCTATGAGAGTTCTCTTCGTAGCTTTCTAAGGAACCTCTACACTGTTCTCCACAGCGGCTGTATCGGCGGATATGCATCCCCAACGAGTGGAAGCAGTTCCCGTTTGTCAATGCTCTCTGCTGCATTCGTTGTTTGTAGAGTTTGGTGATGACCGTTCTGAATGGGAGGAATGACGGTTGACCGTTCGCTTTGATTTGTGTTTTCTCTGACTAATTAGTGATGTCGAGCGTCTTTTCCTGTACCTTTTCAGTCTCTCAGTTCAGTTCAGTTCAGTCGCTCAGTCGTGTCCAACTCCTTGCGACCCCATGAATCGCAGCACGGCCAGGCCTCCCTGTCCATCACCATACTCCCGGAGCTCACTCAGACTCATGTCCATCGAGTCCGTGATGCCATCCAGCCATCTCATCCTCTGTCGTCCCCTTCTCCTCCTGCCCCCAATCCCTCCCAGCATCAGAGTCTTTTCCAATGAGTCAACTCTTCGCATGAGGTGGCCAAAGTACTGGAGCTTTCAGCTTTAGCATCATTCCTTCCAAGAGAAATCCCAGGGCTGATCTCCTTCAGAATGGACTGGTTGGATCTCCTTGCAGTCCAAGGGACTCTCAAGAGTCTTCTCCAACACCACAGTTCAAAAGCATCAATTCTTCGGTGCTCAGTCTTCTTCACAGTCCAACTCTCACATCCATACATGACCACTGGAAAAACCATAGCCTTGACTAGACGGACCTTCAGTCTGACATAGTAATGTCTCTGCTTTTGAATATGCTATCTAGGTTGGTCATAACTTTCCTTCCAAGGAGTAAGCGTCTTTTAATTTCATGGCTGCAGTCACCATCTGCAGTGATTTTGGAGCCCCAAAAAATAAAGTCTGACACTGTTTCCACTGTTTCCCCATCTTATTTCCCATGAAGTGATGGGACGGATGCCATGATCTTCGTTTTCTGAATGTTGAGCTTTAAGCCAACTTTTTCACTCTCCTCTTTCACTTTCATCAAGAGGCTTTTTAGCTCCTCTTCACTTTCTGCCATAAGGGTGGTGTCATCTGCATATCTGAGGTTATTGATATTTCTCCCGGCATCTTGATTCCAGCTTGTGCTTTCTTCCAGTCCCAGCGTTTCTCATGATGTACTCTGCATAGAAGTTAAATAAGCAGGGTGACAATATACAGGCCTTGACGTCCTCCTTTTCCTATTTGGAACCAGTCTGTTGTTCCATGTCCAGTTCTAACTGTTGCTTCCTGACCTGCATATCAGGTTTCTCAAGAGGCAGGTTCAGGTGGTCTGGTATTCCCATCCTCTTTCAGAATTTTCCACAGTTTATTGTGATCCACACAGTCAAAGGCTTTGGCATAGTCAATAAAGCAGAAATAGATGTTTTTCTGGAACTCTCTTGCTTTTTCATGATCCAGCAGATGTTGGCAATTTGATCTCTGTTCTCTGCTTTTCTAAACCAGCTTGAACCTCCAGGTGAAGTTCAACTGGTTCAAGCGGTATTGCTAGAAAGGCAGAGGAACCAGAGATCAAATGCAACATCTGCTGGATCATGTGAAAAAGCAAGAGAGTTCCAGAAAAACATTTATTTCTGCTTTATTGACTATGCCAAAGCCTTTGACTGTGTGGATCACAAGAAACTGTGGAAAATTCTGAAAGAGGATGGGAATACCAGACCACCTGACCTGCCTCTTGAGAAACCTATATGCAGGTCAGGAAGCAACAGTTAGAACTGGACATGGAACAACAGACTGGTTCCAAATAGGAAAAGGAGGACATCAAGGCCTGTATACTGTCACCCTGCTTATTTAACTTCTATAGCAGAGTACATCATGAGAAACGCTGGACTGGAAGAAGCACAAGCTGGAATCAAGATTGCTGGGAGAAATATCAATAACCTCAGATACTGCAGATGACACCACCCTTATGGCAGAAAGTGAAGAGGAGCTAAAAAGCCTCTTGATGAAAGTGAAAGAGGAGAGTGAAAAAGTTGGCTTAAAGCTCAACATTCAGAAAACGAAGATCATGGCATCCAGTCCCATCACTTCATGGGAAATAAGATGGGGAAACAGTGGAAACAGTGTCAGACTTTATTTTTTGGGACTCCAAAATCACTGCAGATGGTGACTGCAGCCATGAAATTAAAAGACGCTTACTCCTTGGAAGGAAAGTTATGACCAACCTAAATAGTATATTCAAAAGCAGAGACATTACTAGACAGATTGAGGTCCGTCTAGTCAAGGCTATGGTTTTTCCAGTGGTCATGTATGGATGTGAGAGTTGGACTGTGAAGAAGGCTGAGCACCGAAGAATTGATGCTTTTGAACTGTGGTGTTGGAGAAGACTCTTGAGAGTCCCTTGGACTGCAAGGAGATCCAACCAGTCCATTCTGAAAGGAGATCAGCCCTAGGGATTTCTTTGGAAGGAATGATGCTAAAGCTGAAACTCCAGTACTTTGGCCACCTCATGCGAAGAGTTGACTCATTGGAAAAGACTCTGATGCTGGGAGGGATTGGAGGCAGGAGAAGAAGGGGACGACAGAGGATGAGATGGCTGGATGGCATCACGGACTCGATGGACGTGAGTCTGAGTGAACTCCGGGAGTTGGTGATGGACAGGGAGGCCTGGCGTGCTGCGATACATGGGGTCGCAAGGAGTTCGGACACGACTGAGCGACTGAACTGAACTGTCCATGGACTGAAAGGAAAGTTAAATTATGTAGGGAGTTTTAGTCCCTAGAGGGC
>NW_017210178.1:0-2807 GCF_001704415.2 Capra hircus
AGAGGAATCCCGAGAGGCCCCCGAGCAACTCGCATGGGACTGGCCTTTCCTGAGGCCACCAGAGCAGGTCCCTGAGGTCCCGTCGTAAGTCGAGAGCACCTGCCGCAACTCGAGAAAAATCCAGGAGGTTCTCCCCTCCAGGCAAGATGAGGCCCATTTCCGCTGAGGCGTATCGAGGCTAACCACACCTAACTTCTGGAACTTCCAAAGGGTCCTTCACACCCTTGCTGCACCTCAAGAAGTTCCCGACATACCCGTCTCCCTCGAGAGGAAGCACGAGAGTCCTGCGCACATCCAGAGGAGCCCGTGTCCGCCTCATAGCTCGAGAGAGGGATCTTCACTGCGTGGTCGGGAAAGAATTCCCGGCGTTCCTGTCGCATCTCAAGAGGAGTCGTCTCCCACAGGAAAGGCGAGAGAACTCCAGGGTCATGCCACCATTCCCAGAGTCCCCCAGATGGTGTCAGTCCATTTCAGGGAAACCTGTTTTCCCTGCACTGCCCGACTTTCAAGCCGAGGATCGACTCACACCACGGTGGCACGTGGACAGCCTTGAGGGAAAGCCTAGTGGGAAAGCCTCGTGAGAAAGCCTCGAGGAAAGCCACAGATCCCTTGATCCACGTGAAGGGAAGGGTGACACTGCTGCTACAGCTCGGGAGAAAGCGCACGTGCATGCCCCCACTCGAGACGAGGACTGACACCCCTGGGGAGACTCCAGAAGTACCCCAAGATCCATGTCAGTACTGGAGAGGAATCCTCAGGATCGGCACCGACTCCACACAAGGTCTTAGCCACTGCATCGAGGGAGTGCAATCCAAAAGGCTCCCGAGCAACTCGCATGGGACTGGCCTTTCCTGAGGCCTCCAGAGGGGGTCCCTGTGGTCCCCGTCGTAAGTCGAGAGCACCTGCCGCAACTCGAGAAAATCCAGGAGGTTGTCCCCTCCAGGCGAGATGAGGCCCATTTCCGCTGAGGCGACTCGAGGCTAATCACACCTAACCTCTGGAACTTCCAAAGGGTCCTTCACACCCTTGCTGCAACTCAAGAAGTTCCCCGACAAACCGTCTCCACTCGAGAGAAAGCACGAGAGTCCCGCCCACATCCAGAGGAGCCCTGTTTCCGCCTCCTAGCTCGAGAGGAGGGATCCTTTCCCTGCGTGGTTGGGAAAGAATTCCGGAGTTCCCGTCGCATCTCAAAATGAGGCGTTCTCCCACAGGAAAGGCGAGAGGAACTCCAGGGTCGTTCCACCATTCCCAGAGTTCCCAAGATGTCTCAGTCCATTCCAGGGAAACCTGTTTTCCCTGCACGGCCCTCGACTTTCAAGGCGAGGATCGACATCGACACACACCAAAGGTGGCACGTGGGACAGCCTTGTGGGAAAGCCTCGTGGGAAAGCCACAGATGCCTTGATCCAAGCGAAGGGAAGTGTGACACTGCTGCTACAGCTCGGGAGGAAAGCGTACATGCATGCACCCACTCGAGACGAGGACTGACTCCCCTGGGGATACTCCAGAAGTACCCCAAGATCCATGTCAGCAATGGAGAGGAATCCTCAGGTTCAGGCACCGACTCCACACAAGGTCTTAGGCCCGGCATAGACGGGAGAGGAATCCGAGAGGCCCCCGAGCATACTCGCATGGGAACTGGCCTTTCCTGAGGCCACCAGAGGGGGTCCCTGAGGTCCCCGTCGTAAGTCGAAAGCACCAGCCGCAACTCGAGAAAATCTAGGAGGTCGTCCCCTCCAGGCAAGATGAGGCCCATTTCGGCTGAGGCATCTCGAGGCTAATCACACCTAACTTCTGGAAATTCCAAAGGGTCCTTCACACCCTTGCTGCACATCAAGAAGTTCCCCGACATACCCGTGTTCACTCGAGAGGAAGCACGAGAGACCTGCGCACATCCAGAGGAGCCCCGTTTCCGCCTCATAGCTCGAGAGGAGAGATCTTTCCCTGCGTGGTCGGGAAAGAATTCCCGGCGTTCCTGTCGCCATCTCAAGAGGAGGCGCTCTCCACAGGAAAGGGCGAGAGGAACTCCAGTGTCATGCCACCATTCTCAGAGTCCCCCAGATGTCTCAGTCCATTCCAGGGAAACCTGTTTTCCCTGCACTGCCTCGACTTTCAAGCCGAGGATCGACTCATACCACGGTGGCACGTGGGACAGCCCTGTGGGAAAGACTCGTGGGAAAGCCTCCTGGGAAAGCCTCGAGGGAAAGCCACAGATCCCTTGATCCACGCGAAGGGAAGCGTGACAATGCTGCTACAGCTCGGGAGGAAAGCGCACGTGCATGCCCCACTCGGCCGAGGACTGACTCCCCTGGGGAGACTCCAGAAGTACCCCAAGATCCATGTCAGTACTGGAGAGGAATCCTCAGGTTCCGGCACCGACTCCAAACAAGGTCTTAGGACCCGCTGCATCGACGGGAGAGAAATTTCGAAAGGCTCCCGAGCAACTCGCATGGGGACTGGCCTTTCCTGAGGCCTCCAGAGGGTGTCCCGGTGGTCCCCGTCGTAAGTCGAGAGCACCTGCCGCAAGTCGAGAAAATCCAGTAGGTTGTCCCCTCCAGGCGAGATGAGGCCCATTTCCGATGAGGCGTCTCGAGCTAATCACACCTAACCTCTGGAACTTCCAAAGGGTCCTTTACACCCTTGCTGCAACTCAAGAAGTTCCCCGACATACCCGTCTCCACTCGAGAGGAAGCACGAGAGTTCCACCCACATCCAGAGGAGCCCCGTTTCCGCCTCCTAGCTCGAGAGGAGGGATTCTTTCCCTGCGTGGTCGGGAAAGAATTCCCGCATTCTCGTTGCATCTCAAG
>NW_017210179.1:0-2806 GCF_001704415.2 Capra hircus
GCTTAGTCCATCCTACATGTACCAAAATCTTAAATAAGGCTTATTTACTTTACCGAAGTAAAAAAACAGATGATGAAAACAATTATAAATCAATGAAAGGTAAAGAAACTCATAGTCTGTTATCAAAAATTGCATTCTAAAGAAACTTTGTCTCTTAACCTAGAGAGGAGACTAAATTCCATCTGGTACCAGCTTACCAGAAGACAAACAAACAAACAACAAATTATCGGTAAGCTTAAAAAAAGAGTATATTCCATATATCTTGAAGTAGCAGTATTTCTGCAAAGGCATCAGTGTGAAACCATAGAGGGACATGGTTAAAAAACCTGATTAAATAGAAATTGACAATGTAATCTGGTCACTGCTGCGACTTGAAATGCTTTAATATGATAACTGGAATTATAACTGACAGCATTTGACCAGGACATATCAGATTTTCACGGATGTCACATAATTTCTAGGATATCTATATTAGGAACTGAAGGAATCTTTGAACCTAGGCAAAGAAAACAACAGTCTCAAAGGCCCTTGCTGAATCATCTATCAGCAAGGAATGTCTTTGCAAGGGATCGCAAAGTGAAGGGAAAATACACCGACCTGCCTCTGCAACTTCGGTCCTCTGAGCAGATCTGGAGGTCTCCCTTTGTATAAGCTAACCTGTTCCTTCCAAATAGAGGGTTTGCAACACAAAAACAAGTGGCCGCCTATTCTTCCCGAAGGAGGCTCTCTTTCCCCACATCCTGCGAACTCCCTTTTCCCAGCCTCCTGGAAAAGCGCTTCTTGCAGTTCCTTTCAGAAAATCTATGAGGACGAGAAGCCTGGTAGGCTGCAGTCCGTGGGGGTCGCTGAGGGTCGGACACGGACTGAGCGACTGCACTTTCATTTTCACTTTCATGCATTGAGAAGCAATGGCAACCCACTTACTGTTCTTGCCTGGAGAATCCCAGGGACGGGGGAGCCTAGTGGGCTACCGTCTATGGCGTCGCACAGAGTTGAACACGACTGAAGCAACTTAACAGCAGCAGCAGCAGCAGTTCCTTTCTTAGGGCAGTTATCCCTGAGATTGGGACCTGGAAGGCAGAGCCACCTCCACACACACGTCTTTTTTTTTGTCCCCTTTCCTCTGGAGGAGAGCTCTAGTGAGCCTAGGTCTGTCAGGAAAATTCTTGGCTTTGACGGGGATCACACCCCGTGTGTGAACCTGCATACCCGACCTAGGGGCCACAGGGCACCTGTTTTGCTCGAGTGGTCCTGGAGGGGTGCAGCATAGCAAGAGCTTAAAAATCCATCCAATTTGTCTTTTTTTTTTACCTCAAGAGAACGAGTTTGCTCCACCTCCACCCTTTGGCAGTGTGGAGGGAAGAGCACCACCCTCTCCAAAGGGGACATAGGGCCTACCAGGAGAGAAGGCCCCTTGAGGAGCTGAGCCCAGGTAGGCAGCCAGTGATGTCAAGCACACTCCCGCTGCTTGCTTCTTCATGGCACTCCCACGATCTGCTAGGAATGTCTTTGCAAGGATCTCAAAGGAAGGGGAAGATACATGGCCCTGTCTCTGGAACTTCAGTCCTCTGAGCAGATCTGGAGGTCTTGAGTTGTATAAGCAAACCTGTTCCTTCCAAATAGAGGCTTGCAAACACCCCCCCGGTGGTTGCCCTCTTCCCCGAAGAAGTCTTTCTTTCCCCCACATGCTGCGAACTCCCTGTCCCAACCTCCAAGAATAGCGCTTCTTGCCATTCCTTTCTTAGAGGGCAGTTATCCCTGAGCTTGGGGCCGTAGGGAGTAGCCCCCCCACACTCACAGGGAAAGGCAAAGACTCCTCCATACATCTCCTCTATCCCCTTTGCTCCGGAGGAGAGCTCTAGTGAGCCTAGGTCTTTCAGGAAAATTCTTGCTTGGACAGGATCTCACCCCTGTTTGTGAACCTGCATACCCAACCAGGGGCCACAGAGCACCTGTTTCAGTAAAGTGGGCCCTGAAAGGGTGCAGCCTAGCAAGAGCTTGAAAAAATCCATTCAATTGCTGTTTTTGTACCTCTGACAGAGCGAGCTTGGCTCCACCCTTTTGGCAGTGAGGAGAAAAGAGGCATGACACCCTCCCCAAGGGGACATGGGCCTACTTCGAGAGGAAGCTGCAACTCGAGAAAATCCAGGAGGTTCTCCCCTCCAGGCGAGATGAGGCCCATTTCCGCTGAGGCGTCTCGAGGCTAATCACAAACTAACCTCTGGAACTTCGAAAGGGTCCTTCACACCCTTGCTGCAAGTCAAGAAGTTCTCCGACATACCCATCTCCACTCGAGAGGAAGGACGAGGTCCCACCCACATCCAGCGGAGCCCCGTTTCCGCTCGTAGCTCGAGAAGAGGGATCCTTTCCCTTCGTCGTCGGGAAAGAATTCCCGGCTTCCCGTCGCATCTCAAGAGGAGGCACTCTCCACAGGAAAGGCGAGAGGAACTCCCAGGGCCTTGCCAGCATTCCAAGAGTCCCCAGATGTCTCCGTCCATTCCAGAAGAACCTGCTTTCCCTTCACTGCCTCGACGTTCACGCCGAGGATAGACTCACACCACCGTGACATGTGGGACAGCCCTGTTCGAAAGCCTCGTGGAAAGCCTCGATGCAAAGCGACTGATCCCTTGAACCACATGTCGGCAAAGCGTGACACTGCTGCTACAGCTTGTGAGGAAATCGCAGGTGTATGCCCCCACACGAGATGAGGACTGACTCCCCTGGTGAGACTCCAGAAGTATGGAAAGATTCATGTCAGCACTGGAGAGGCATCCTCAGGGTCTGGCCCCGACTCCACACAAGGTCT
>NW_017210180.1:0-2806 GCF_001704415.2 Capra hircus
GTGGGAGTCGCCGGTATCTGAGGATTCCTCTCCAGTGCTGACATGGATCTTGGGGTACTTCTGGAGTCTCCCCAGGGGAGTCAGTCCTGGTCTCGAGTGGGGGCATGCACGTGGGGTTTCCTCCCGAGCTGTAGCAGCAGTGTCACGCTTCCCTTCGCCTGGATCATGGGATCTGTGGCTTTCCCTCGAGGTTTTCTCAGGATACTTTCCCACGAAGCTTTCCCACAGGGCTGTCCCACATGCCACCGTGGTGTGAGTCGATCCTCAGCTTGAAAGTCGAGGCAGTGCAGGGAAAACAGGTTTCTGTGGAATGGAATGAGACATCTGGAGGAGTGTGGGAACGGTGGCACGAACCTGGAGTTCCTCTCCCGTTTCAAGTTGAGAGCGCCTCCTCTTGAGATGCGACGGGAACTCCGGAATACTTTCCCGACCACGCAGGGAAAGGATCCGTCCTCTAGAGCTATGAGGAAGAAACGGGGCTCCTCTGTATGTGGGCGGGACTCTCGTCCTTCTTCTCGAGTGGAGTCGGGTATGACGGGGAACTTCTTGAGTTGCAGCAAGGTGTGAAGGACCCTTGGGAAGTTCCAGAGGTTAGGTGTGATTAGCGTCGAGACGCCTCAGGAAATGGGCCTCATCTCGCCTGGAGGGGAGAACCTCCTGGATTTTCAAGAGTTGTGGCCGGTGCTCTCGACTTACCATGGGACTTCAGGGACCCGCTCTGGTGGCCTCTGGAAAGGCCAGTCCCCATGCCAGTTGCTCGGGGCTTCTCGGGATTCTTCTCAGGGCGATGCCGGGGCCTAAGACCTTGTTGTGGAGTCGGTGCCGGAACCTGAGGTTTCCTCTCCTGTGCTGACATGGATCTTGGGGTACTGCTGGAGTCTTCCCAGGGGAGTCACTTCTCGTCTCGAGTGGGGGCATGCACGTGCGCTTTCCTCCCGAGCTGTAGCATCATTGTCACGCTTCCCATCGCGGGATCAAGGGATCAGGGGCTTTCCCTCGAGGCTTTCCGACGAGGCTTGCCCACAGGGCTGCCCCACGTGCCACTGTGGTGTGAGTCGATCCTAGGCTTGAAAGTCGAGGCAGTGCAGGGAAAACAGGTTCCCTGGAATGGACGGAGACATCTGGGGGACTCTGGTAATGGTGGCACGAAACTGGAGTTCCTCTCGCTTTTCCTCTGGAGAGCGCCTCCTCTTGAGATGCGACGGGAACGCTGCGAATTCATTCCCGACCACGCAGGGAAAGGATCAAACCTCTCGAGCTAGGAGGCGGAAACGTGGCTCCTCTTGATGTGGGCGGGACTTTCCTGCTTCCTCTCGAGTGAGACGGGTATGTCGGGAACTACTTGAGTTGCTGCAAGGGTGTGAAGGACCCTTTGGAAGTTCCAGAGAGGTTACGTGTGATTTGCCTGGAGACGCCTCAGCGGAAATGGGCCTCATCTCGCCTGGAGGGGAGAACCTCCTGGATTTTTTCGAGTTGCGGCAGGAGCTCTCGACTTACGATGGGGACCTCAGGGATCCGCTCTGGTGGCCTCAGGAAAGGCCAGTCCCCATGCGAGTTGCTCGGCGGCCTCTCTGGATTCCTCTTCCGTCGATGCTGGGCCTAAGACCTTCTGTGGAGTCAGTGCGGGAACCTGAGGATTCCTCTCCAGTGCTGACATGGATCTTGGGTACTTCTGGAGTCCCCCCAGGGGAGTCAGTCCTCATCTCGAGTAGGGGCATGCACGTGCGCTTTCCTTCCGAGCTGTAGCAGCAGTGTCGCGCTTCCCTTCCGGTGGATCAAGGGATCTGTGTCTTTCCCTCGAGGCTTTCCCACGAGGCTTTCCCACAGGGCTGTCCCACGTGCCACGGTGGTGTGTGAGTTGATCCTCGGCGCTTGAAAGTCGATGCAGTTCAGGGAAAACAGGTTTCCCTGGAATGGACTGAGATATTCAGGGGACTCTGGGAATGGTGGCACGACCCTGGAGTTCCTCTCGCCTTTCCTGTGGAGAGCGCCTCCTCTTGAGATGCAACGGGAACGCAGGGAATTCTTTCCCGACCACGCAGGGAAAGGATCCCTCCTCTGGAGCTAGGAGGCGAAAACGGGCTCCTCTGGATGTGGGCGCGGACTCTCGTGCTTCCTCTCGAGTGGAGACGGCTATGTCGGAGAACTTCTTGAGTTGCAGCAAGGGTGTGAAGGACCCTTTGGAAGTTCCAGATATTAGATGTGATTAGCCTCGAGACGCCTCAGCGGAAATGGGCCTCATTTCGCCTGCAGGGGAGAACCTCCTGGATGTTCTCGAGTTGCGGCAGGTGCTCTCGACTTACGACGGGGCCTGCAGGGCCCCGCTCTGGTGGCCTCAGGAAAGGCCAGTCCCCTTGCGAGTTACTCAGGCCCTCTCGGGGTTCCTCTCCCGTCGATGCCAGGGCCTAAGACCTTGTGTGGAGTCGGTGCCAGAACCTGAGGATTCCTTTTGTAGTGCTGACAAGGATCTTGGGGTACTTCTCCAGTCTCCCCACGGGAGTCAGTCCTCATCTCGATTTGGGCCTGCACGTGCGCTTTCCTCCCGAGCTGTAGCAGCAGTGTCACGCTTCCCTTCGCGTGATCAAGGTATCTGCGGCTTTCCTCGAGGCTTTCCCACGAGTCTTTTCCACGAGGCTTTCCCACGAGACTTTCCCAAAGGGCTGTCCCACGTGCCACCGTGTTGTGTGTCGATCCTAGGCTAGAAAGTTGAGGCAGTGCAGGAGAAACAGGATTCCATGGAATGGACTGAGACATCTGGGGGCCTCTGGGAATGGGTGCACAAATCTGGAGTTCCTCTCGCCTTTCC
>NW_017210181.1:0-2806 GCF_001704415.2 Capra hircus
TTCCCACAAGGCTGTCCCACGTGCCAGCCGTGGTGAGAGTCGATCCTCGGCTTGAAAGTCGAGGCAGTGCAGGGAAAAAAGGTTTCCCTGAAATTGGACTGAGACATCTGAGGGACTCTGGAATGGTGGCACGACCCTGGAGTTCCTCTCGCCTTTCCTGTGGAGAGCGCTCTTCTTGAGATGCGACGGAAACGTCGGGAATTCTTTCCGAACACGAAGGGAAAGGATCCCTCCTCTCGAGCTAGGAGGCGGAAAACGGGGCTCCTCTGGATGTGGGCCGGACTCTCGTGGCTTCCTTTCGAGTGAGACGGGTATGTCGGGGAACTTCTTGAGTTGCAGCAAGGGTGTGAAGGACCCTTTGGAAAATTCCAGATGTTCGGTGTGATTAGCCTCGAGACGCCTCACCGGAAATGGGCCTCATCTCGCCTGGAAGGGAGAACCTCCTGGATTTTCTCTAGTTGCGGCAGGTGCTCTCGACTTACGACGGGGACCTCTGGGACCCGCTCTGGTGGCCTCAGGAAAGGCCAGTCCCCATGCTAGTTGCATGGGGCTCTCGGGATTCCTCTCCGTCGATGCTGGGGCCTAAAGACCTTGTGTAGAGTCGGTGCAGGAACCGGAGGATTCCACTCCAGTGCTGACATGGTTCCTGGGTACTTTTGGAGTCTCCCTAAGGGAGTCAGTCCTCGTCTCGAGTTGGGGCATGCACGTGCGCTTCCTCCCGAGCTGTAGCTGTAGTGTCACGCTTCCCTTCGCGTGGATGAAGGAATCTGTGGCTTTCCGAGTCTTTCCCACGAGGCTTTCCCACGAGGCTTTCCAAATGGCTGTCCAACGTGCCACCGTGGTGTGAGTCATTCCTCGGCTTGAAAGTCGAGGCAGTGAAAGGAAAACACGTTTCCCTGGAGTGGACTGAGACATCTGGGGGACTCTGGGAATCGTGGCACGACCCTGGAGTTCCTCTCGCCTTTCCTGTGGAGCACCTCCTCTTGAGATGCGACGGGGAAGCCGGGATTTCTTTCCGACCACGCAGGGAAATATCCCTTCTCTCGAGCTATGAGGCGGAAACGGGGCTCCTCTGGATGAGGGCGGGACTCTCGTGCTTCCTCTCCAGTAGAGACGGGTATGTTGGGGAACTTCTTGAGTTGCAGCAAGGGTGTGAAGGACCTTTGTAAAGTCAAGAGGTTAGTGGTGATTAGCCTCGAGATGCCTCAGCGGAAATGGGCCTAATCTCGCCTGGAAGGGAGAACCTCCTGGATTTTCTCGAGGTGCGGCAGGTGCTCTCGACTTACAATGGGGACCTCAGGGACCCTCTGGTGGCCTCAGGAAAGGCCAGTCCCCATGCGAGTTGCTCCGGGGCCTTTCGGGATTCCTCTCCCGTCAATGACGGGGCCTAAGATCTTTGTGGAGTCCGTGCCGGAACCTGAGGATTCCTCTCCAGTGCTGACATGGTCTTGGGGTACTTCTGGAGTCTCCCCAGGGGAGTCAGTCCTCGTCTCGAGTGGGGCATGCACGTGCGCTTTCCTCCCGAGCTGTAGCAGCAGTGTCACACTTCCCTTTGCGTGGATCAAGGGATCTGTGGCTTTTCCTCGAGGCTTTCCACGAGGCTTTTCCCACGAGGCTTTCACACAGGGCTGTCCCACGTGCCACCGTGGTGTGAGTGGATCCTCGGCTTGAAAGTCGAGGCAGTGCAGGAAAACAGGTTTCCTGGAATGGGACTGAGAAATCTCTGGCACTCAGGGAATGGTGTCACGACCCTGGAGATCCCCTCGTGTTTCCTGTGGAGACCGCCTCCTCTTGAGATGCGACCGGAACGCGCCGGGAATTCTTTCCCGACCACGCAGGAAAGGATTCCACCTCTCGATCTATGAGGCGGAAACGGGGCTTCTCTGGATGTGGGCAGGACTCTCGTGCTTCCTCTCGAGTGGAGAGGGGTACGTCGGGGGAACTTCTTGAGTTGCAGCAAGGGTGTGAAGGACCCTTTGGAAGTTCCAGAGGCCAGGTTGATTAGCCTCGAGACGCCTCCGCGAAATGGGCTTCATCTCGCCTGGAGGGGAGAACCTCCTGGATTTTCTAGAGTTGCCACAGGTGCTCTCGACTTAAGACGAAGGACCTCAGGGACCTGGTCTGGTGGCCTCAGGAAAGGCCAGTCCCCATGCGAGTTGCTAGGGGGCCCTTCGGGATTCCTCTCCCGTCGATGCCGGGGCCTAAGACGTTGTGTGGAGACGGTGCCGGAACCTGAGGACTCCTCTCCAGTGCTGACATGGATCTTGGGGTACTTCTGGAGTCTCCACCGTGGATTCAGTCCTCGTCTCGACTTAGGTCATGCACGTGCACTTTCCTCCGGAGCTGTAGCAGCAGTGTCATGCTTCCCTTCGCGTGGATGAAGAAATCTGTGGCTTTCATCGAGGTTTTTGGCAGGAGGCTTTCCCACGAGGCTTTCCCACAGGGCTGTCCCACGTGCCACCGTGGTGTGAGTCGATCCTCGGCTTGAAAGTCGAGGCAGTGCAGGGAAAACTGGTTTCCCTGGAATAGACTGAGACATCTGGGGGACTCTGTGTATGGTGGCTCGACCCTGGAGTTCCTCTCGCCTTTCCTGTGGAGAGTGCCTCCTCTTGAGATGCGATGGAAACGCCGGGAATTCTTTCCCGACACGGCAGGGAAAGGATCCCTCCTCTCGAGCTAGGAGGCGGAAACGGGGGCTCCCTCTGGATGTCGGCGGGAGGCTCGAGCTTTCTCTCAAGTGGAGACGGTTTATGTCGGGGACTTCTTGAGTTGCAACAAGTGGGTGATGTACCCTTTGGAAGTTCCA
>NW_017210182.1:0-2805 GCF_001704415.2 Capra hircus
TGAAGGAGCCCTGCTGTTGCTGTTGCCCTTCGCTTCCCTCTGGACAGAGCTTTTCACTGCTGGAGCCCTTGGCAGTGTGCAACCCACCAGCCCCTAAGCCCTCCTCAAGGACGCTTGGGACCTAAGTGCAAAGGCAAGGCTAGAGCTGAAGCCAGGAAGGCGCCAGTGGCGTTTCCGAGCCTCACACAGCCTGCTCCTTCCTGGGGAGAGGAGCCTTAAAGCAAGGCAAGTCTGCGCAAGGCTCGAGAGCATCTTGGTGCCAGGAACTCTGCCAGATCGGGCCTCTGAACAGAGCTAGAGATCTGCCGTACTGGAGTCGCACTTAGCTTCGTGAAGCAGGGATTTCAGCTTGACGGGGACTTGCTGCCTCCTCTTCCCCGAGGAGGCTCGCTTCCCTGCTGGCTGTGCACTCGCCTATCAGGCGGGGCGCAGGGCTCCTCCAGCAGGTCTTGCCTCAGGGGCTGCTTCCCCTGAGTTGGGGCTGTGGGCAGGAACCCAGACACGCAGGATCAGGCCCCAACCACCTGCACATGTCTCTGCTGGGGAGGAGAGTGCTAGGGAACCTACGTCTGTCATACACTTTCTGGGCACCCAAGGAATCAGCCTCCGTGTGTGCGGGGCTGAAAACCCCAGCCAGGGGCCCTGGGAGCCTGGTGCTCTCGGTGCGGCGCTGATTCTAGGCGGCCTAGAAACCGCTGGAGGAGCCCTGCAGTTGCCCTTCCCTTCCCTCTGACAGAGCTCTCACTGCTGAAGCCCTTGGCAGTGTGCAACCCACCACCCCCTAAGCCCTCCCCAACGACGCCTGGCACCTATGTGCAAAGGCAAGGCAGGATTGGAGCTGAGGCAAGGAAGGCACCAGTGGCGTCTCCCAGGCTCGCTCAGACAGCTCCTTCCTGGGGAGGGAGCCTAAAAGCAAGGCAAGTCTGGGCAAGGCGAGCCCCCGGCCGAGCAGCCTCGCGCCAGAAACTCTGCCAGATCGGGGCTCTGAGCAGAGCTAGAGCTCTGCCGTACTGGAGGCCCACTTAGCTCCGTGCAAGCAGGGCTTTCCTCTTGACTGGGCTCGGCTGCCTCCTCTTCTCCCGAGGAGGCTCGCTACACTGCTGGCTGTGCTCTCGCCTATCAGGCGGGCGCGCAGGGCTCCTCCAGCAGGTCTTGCCTCAGGGGCTGCTTCCCCTGAGTTGAGGCTGTGGGCGGGAACCCAGACACGCAGGATAAGGCCCCAACCACCTGCACATGTCTCTGCTGGGGAGGAGAGTGCTAGGGAACCTACGTCTCTCACACACTTTCTAGGCACCCACGGAGTCAGCCTCTGGGAGTGTGGGGATGCAAAACCCAGCCAGGGGCCCTTGGAACCTGGTGCTCTCCGTGCGGAGCTTTGTCTGGGCGGCCAAGGAACCGCTGAAGGAGCCCTGCTGTTGCCCTTCGCTTCCCTCTGACAGAGCTTTCACTGCTGGAGCCCTTGGCAGTGTGCAACCCACCAGCCCCTAAGCCCTCCTCAAGGACGCTTGGGACCTAAGTGCAAAGGCAAGGCAGGGTAGAGCTGAAGCCAGGAAGGCGCCAGTGGCGTTTCCGAGCCTCACACAGCCTGCTCCTTCCTGGGAGGGAGCCTTAAAGCAAGGCAAGTCTGCGCAAGGCTCGCCTATGGCAGAGCATCTGGTGCCAGGAACTCTGCCAGATCGGGCCTCTGAACAGAGCTAGAGATCTGCCGTACTGGAGTCGCACTTAGCTTCGTGTAAGCAGGGATTTCAGCCTTGACGGGGACTTGCTGCCTCCTCTTCCCCCGAGGAGGCTCGCTTCCCTGCTGGCTGTGCACTCGCCTATCAGGCGGGGGCGCAGGGCTCCTCCAGCAGTCTTGCCTCAGGGGCTGCTTCCCCTGAGTTGGGCTGTGGGCAGGAACCCAGACACGCAGGATCAGGCCCCAAACACCTGCACATGTCTCTGCTGGGGAGGAGAGTGCTAGGGAACCTACGTCTGTCATACACTTTCTGGGGCACCCAAGGAATCAGCCTCCGTGTGTGCGGGGCTGAAAACCCCAGCCAGGGGCCCTGGGGAGCCTTGTGCTCTCCGTGTGGCGCTGAATCTGGGCGGCCAAGAAACCGCTGGAGGAGCCCTGCAGTTGCCCTTCCCTTCCCTCTGACAGAATTCTCACTGCTGGAGCCCTTGGCAGTGTGCAACCCACCAGCCCCTAAGTCTCCTTAAGGAGGACTGGGACCTAAGTGCAAAGGCAAGGCAGGATTGGAGCTGAGGCAAGAAAGCGCCAGTGGCGACTCCAGGCTCCTGCTGCCTGCTCCTTCCTGGAGAGGCAGCCTAAAAGCAAAGGCAAGTCTGGGCAAGGCTAGCCCCGGCAGAGCAGCCTCGCGCCAGGAACTCTGCCAGATCGGCGGCTCTGAGCAGAGCTAGAGCTCTGCCGTACTGGAGGCGCACTTAGCTCCGTGCAAGCAGGGCTTTCAACTTGACGGGGCTGGGCTGCCTCCTCTTCCCCGAGGAGGCTCGCTTCCCTGCTGGCTGTGCACTCGCCTATCAGGCGGGGGCGCAGGGCTCCTCCAGCAGTCTTGCCTCAGGGGCTGCTTCCCCTGAGTTGGGCTGTGGGCAGGAACCCAGACACGCAGGATCAGGCCCCAAACCACCTGCACATGTCTCTGCTGGGGAGGAGAGTGCTAGGGAACCTACGTCTGTCATACACTTTTCTGGGCACCCAAGGAATCAGCCTCCGTGTGTGCGGGGCTGAAAACCCAGCCAGGGGCCCTGGGAGCCTGGTGCTCTCGGTGCGGCGCTGATTCTAGGCGGCCTAGCCCTGCAGAAACC
>NW_017210183.1:0-17833 GCF_001704415.2 Capra hircus
CTGTTCGAGGGAAATGAAGGGTATATTTGGAATGCAATCGTTTATCAGATGTGAGACCCACACCTTCACCCTGAACCCTCACCCCGAGCCCTTACCCTCGCCCTCACCCACACCCTCACCCTGAACCCTTACCCTCACCCTCACCTTGAAGCCTTACCCTCACCCTCACCCCTAACCCTAACCCTCACGCCTCACCCCTCACCCTAACAAGTTGGGGGGCTGTTCTGCACACTGTAACCTTAACCCTTCCCTCACCCGACACCCTATCCACATCCTAACCCTAACCCACTTCATAGTCACGCCCTCAACCCTATACTTACCCTTGAAGTACGTACCTGCATCATCTTCGTTTTGGACACTTCCCATGCATAACAAAAGACAAGGTTGGAATGTTTCAAACATCGATCCAAGACCCATTATCCACATAAAAGGGATATAAATACTCTGATCACATCATTTAAATCTCTTGCATCACCAAAATACCTCTCCACCACGTATCCAATCGCCATTGATGGATCACATCTATCTCATACATTTTATAACTTAGCAATCAGATACGCACCCGTAATCTGGGTAATTATATACACAGGATATATTGATACCATAAATATTTCAACAAAATTCACTTTCTACGATGAGTTCAATCTTCACAAAAGTAGGATGAACGGCACCTGTTTCCACTAGGATCCATAGCATTGCACAAAGTGACAGTTGAGCGTGAAAATCTTAATGATGACCACCGGAAAGAAGGTCAGCACGGCTGATATCAACAGATTTTCAGTGTTCCAATACGACTTCTTACCCAAATCCATAAAGAAAGACATATGCATAGGAAACTACAAATTGAAAGCAGTCTATTGAGATAAATATTGGACATCAATTGTATGAATCTTTAAGGCATCACTGCAGACATTCTTCAGACATTCTTCAAATTCATAGAATGACAACAAAGTATGGCTACGTACATCCATTCGGTTTTATAAACCACTCATGAATAACTCACAAGCCATTGAAAACAGATGACACTTTCAAATAGCTTCGATCTACAAACAAGGCTGTAAGACAGAAAGTTAAAATCGAAATACATGAACTAAATCCTCAATAGATATGAAAACATCCTTGGTAGTGAAGTCGATTCACATTAGTTATTAGGGCTTTCATGCACAGATCCACGGGGCAATATACAGAACCATTCCTCCAACAAAACTGAAGAATGACTTTAAAATCGCAAACAAAACATGAGTATATGTGTTCACACACTTCATGGAGCAAGGGTTTTCTTCGATCTGAAAACTGGCGTCGATGAAGGACTGTGTGAAGAAGACTTCAAAGTCTATTTGGCAAACACAGCCTACGTTGGCTATATTTAGTCCTCAGATGAATGGAATGTCATGAGTACTGGGCGTTTCAAAGAAGCAGCCTGTGAAGCTCTGGACGCTTATTGGGATGCGTGGTATACCACATTCACACGTTTCAGTAGCATTGGTGCAAAAACGATACACTTCTCAGGGGAAGCTTCTACATGGACTCTTGGGATCAGAGCTCTAACTCATACACACATACTTTTCCTTTGAAAATGATCCTGCATGATAAGCAAACAAAACACTGGATGAACACCTAGACGGTGAGCTCTGTACTAAATGATTTGAAAGCCAGTAGATGGAATGAGCTGATGAGGAAGACTACAAACGAGTCATCTTCTTCAACTTGGTCAAACTGCTCATAGTCATACAAGTGAATGAAAAGTGGAGCCTGTTGTCATTCAATCTGTTGAAAAGAAAGAGAATAATACAACAAATTAGCAAATCTTATTTCTTCATAAACATTATATTATTTCTGCACAGCTTTCTTACTGGCATGAATAGAATATCTGCAATAATCACTTGTCACAGTGAAATGGATTCACATTCGATATCGATTCACATCTAGAATTGATGCCATAGCTGCTTGATACTATTGCTTGAGTGAATGCAACTTATGTGACTTCACAAACTACAAACACGACTAACATAATAGGTATTAAAAAACCTTGAGTGACATGAGCGTGAAGACTTAGTAGAGTTGCTCTCAAGAATCATGATACTATTCTTCACTCCAGCCATAGGACTGGAATCTGTACATTAACACCCCTGCAAAAGAAACGGGAAGGATAGAATAATAATAAAGGAACTTCATAACTATATTCCTACTGTCAACATTCAACACTATGTTTTCTTTTCAACTGACTTTCATATTTGGTCTACTGTAACCTCTTCTGTGTTCATTTTATGCTAAACTTATTGCCAACAGTAAAATTACCATATGAGCTCTAATGAATTTTTTTACTTGCAAAGCTAGTGATAGAACCAAAGGCCAATATCTACATCAAACAGGAGGAATGGAATGGAAACTGTAAACAATTTGATGGAATAGCATTTCCGTGCTCCTATTCAGTCAAACGGACATTCCAAAGGATGTGATTTTTCTGAAAGTTTATTTCGGAAACTTGGAAGTGGATGACTGCAAACAATAAAACGAATAATATATTGATACATAATACGAATAATATACAGTGGGTCATTCTTTTTTCTATTCTGCCACAGCTAACTGACTGGAAGTCAGTTGTCGTAACTACTACTAACAGAAGACCCTCACCGATGAGTGAAGATATATAGGAAAATCCATAATAGATCTAAAAACCGTCAAAGATAAAATGGTCATGAAAAAATACAGTGACAGTTTAGTTGGTATAAGAAACAGGATGATTATGAAAGCAAAGCCAACAATCATGGATAGGCCATGGAAGCCCGTGGCTGTCACGAGTGTTGACTTGCATCCTTCATCTGAGGTTGTTAAAAGTGCGTGGTAAAATCCAGAGGTTTGCAGCAGTGGTAACCTCCTGAGCAGACTGAAATCCAAAGGGTTTCCAGAATATCCTGACGATTTCCATCTACTAGGCTGTGGTGAGCTCAAGCAATACATACTCCAGAGGACAGAAGACAGACGTCTACTGCACTTAGGGAGAAAGGGAATGTTGCTGCTCGGCCTAGTACAAGTGTAGAAGCAACACCTCGGTGATTCGATCTTTAAAGACTCCATACATATGAGAAAGACTGGTATGAATAATCCTTCAGAAGCGCCTTCTCAGACCTCCTCCCATCATAAGCACAAGCATAATGAAAACACTGAGTTTTCATGGGCTCACGCAAAATTAGACTCACTTATGACTTTGCTTTGAGAAGAGTTGAACTACTCATTGTTTAAGAGAAATGACCCTTTCTTCTCTGAAGACTTGTGAATCATTCATAGGGTGTGGTGAATAAACTACTTAAGGATCTAATCCATAAAAATGCGATAGGCTAAGCACAGAGATGTTTTTCTCCCTTTCTCAAAGGATGGAACATTTTGTATTTGCACTGACTTTATGTCTTGACTTCATGTACAATTAGATATTGATTTTTTTAGTTGACATACAATAGGACTAAAAATATCGATATAATACTGATAACTCATGTTGGTATGTGTGGTTGTCACATAGGATTCACAGGAGATTTAGATTCACAGTTGTCAACGTAAAGGATGAATGCTATTTAGCTTCTTCGTGACTCTAGACCACGAATGAAGAGTTTTCCTCAACATATTTCACTGAGGGAAATACAAGGATGATAGGCATAATACTATGCTTCGACTCACGGATATCGAAGCATTGTTCACAATACAGATCTGATTTTCGAAATCAGGGTTCTTTCAGTGTCCTTGAACAGCATTTGTTTTTCTGGATACAGAAGAAAAAACTCATGAGTATCAAACTGGTTCCCAGAAAACATGTGTATGAATTGTTATCTTCCTGAACCAGGGATCAAACCCACATCACTTCCACCTCCTGCACTGGTAGGCAGAGTATTTCTTGATCAACTGCGCCACCTGGGAATCGACATACATTTCAAGGACCACTGCCATCAGCTTCTACTGTTCATGACCAAACTAGGAGAAACAACATTGGAAGAAGGACTCATAAGGGTACTCATAGGAAGTACTCATAAGTCAAGGAACCGTTCTACTGGGTCCTCTCGTTATTACTGGGACAAGTCAGTTCCTCCGATGATGATGGGTATAACTGAAAAATTATTACAAATGCATGGGATGCGATGTCTACATGATAAATGTGTTCCTCTTATACTATTGCTTCAGGGATGTCTACTTCCGCATGAACGACTGCACTACAAGGGATGCCTGCTATTCCAGCTCAAGCAACAGATAGTCAAGTGCAGATCATTGTCCTTTGTTGAAAATAATCAGCAGTTTGTCAACATAGGGAACATGCCGGAGGAACCCTTGGGATGGAACTCTAAAAACAGGTTGGGCCCTCTTTTTGCCAGGCCCTGCGATAAAATACAAATCAGAAAAAGAAAAATAGCATCGGTTTTGTCAGGACTTCCTCATCTTTTCTTTCTCGGTAGCAGGAAGCAGACATTGAGGCCAGAGGACTGCAGGATTTCATTGTGAACTAACGTTGGGTGGGGTGGAGGCTCATCACTCTAGTAAGAATGTGGCTCACTAAAACGGAATTTCATTCACTTCATGGACATAGAGTTCTAGAATCCTTCATTAAGGAATTCAAGAAGCTATATTTCCTTACACCTTCACAATCTCTTGGTTTACAAGAATGTCAATTGCTAGTCCAGCACTTATACAATGAGTGTTACAGGTAGTATGAGTGTATAAATGATGACGAGCAATGACAGGAAGTTTATTTATTCTCTGTTTGAATTCTTGATTTTTTATATAATTTTTTATAATATCCTTACAGATGTAAATATTTTAGTGACATGTATAAATACACGTTGAGTAGTGCTATGATAACTCATAGTGTTGCCACAATAAATATCATGGTTATTATGTGCTTTTCATATATTCCTTTGGAGATTCTCTTGCATTACACATCATCATAAGATATTTAATAGTTTCCTAAACTGTACAGTAGGTCCTTGTGGCTTCTTTTATATATGGTAATGTATTTGTTAATAATTCAAACAAAAACTGGTACACAAATATTCATAGTGACATTCACAATAGCTCAAAGTTAGAACTCATTCAAGTGTCCGTTGGTGGGAGACTGAATATGCAACGCAAGGTATATTCAGAAGCTTGAACGGTATTCCACCATACAAAAAAGTACATTAAATGGTGCTGCCACTCTGCAAGACATTACACAAATGACTCCAAAACGAACACGTGGAAGAAATACATAGTTCGATTCCAATTCATGCTATGTACCCAAAAGGATTGGGAAAGGGGCTGAAAAAAATGGATACTCCTTCCGTCATACTCACAACAGCATGATTCACACTGGCAAACAAACAGAAGCAATCGAAGTGTCCATGGCAGCCAATTCCATAAACAAACTGTGGTATACACACAATGGAATCTGATTCGGCCCTTCAAAGTCAGTAATTCTGACAATGCGACAATGTGGACAAACCTTATGGTCATTAGATTAAGTGAAATAAACCAGACCAAAAAAAGACAAACGTTCTGTGATTCCGCTCATATGAGATATCCAAACAAGTCAAATCTGTCAGAAATAGCAGAAAGTGATTCCGACCGATCGAAAAGAGTTCATGTTTCATGGACCTCAGTTTCCCTTGGAAAAACTGACTTCCCATCATATCTCCAAAACCAATTAGACAAATAACTGGAAGCTATATCCAGTCAAATGAATGTAGACATAATGTTACAGTGTACACCAAACTCACTCAAACTTCTCAACAGACAAAAGGCAAAACTGTATCTGTGGCACCTCAGCTTAGCTTAAAACTGTATCTACGGTACCTCACTTCTGCTTATAAAATTTAACAACAACAACAACACACTAAAGGCTATCCAAAAAAGGATAGAAAACACATATAACATCAACTTTAAAAAATTAGAAATTGAAACGGTGAAAAACCTTATTCACAAAACTTAAACACAAGCCACAGGAAACTATATTTATAAAATAGATATCTGATAAAGGATTGTTCTCCAAATATACCAAAAAATCTAGAACAATCTCATAAAATATGTATACACCTAAACACCTGGCCTACAAAAATATAAAGATAGTAAATAAGCCTATCAAAAAGACTCAAAACCACATAGCATTAGGAAATGACAAACTAAAATAACAGTGAGGTAGCACTGCACACCTATTAGATCCAGTCAACTCAAGAAAAGGGGGTAGGGCACAGCTTCTCCGGTGGCTCAGTGGTAAAGAATCTGCCTGACAATGCAAGACACTCTAGTTCGATCCCTTACCCCAGAAGATCCCACAAGCCACAGAGAAACATAGCTGGATTTTTCCACAGCTAAACAAGGCTCACCTGTGACCTGAATCCTTCATGTCCAGCACTTACTAAACAGCTTTGAAAACATGTCCAGACAAAAAAGGATCGCATGATTATATACAACAGCTCGACTTGGAATCACTACAAACTTTCAAATATCAGGATGTCTTCAGTAGATGACAGTGTAAACAAATGGGGATACATGCAAAGTGAAGGGGAGCAAATGCTACCACAAAATATACCACCTCAGCATGAGGATTAGTTGGACCCAATTAACTTTTATTTTTTTAGAGGACACATGATCATCTCTGAAACCCAAGTTCAAGACAGCTCTTCTGTGAGTCACATTTACCAGAGAAATCTCATTTCAAAGGAATCCTCTCTATATGCCAGATAGAAGGATGAGACACAGTCTTTTGAAACTCTTTTTTCTTTTCTATCGATAGGGAAAGCTAAGCCGTAAATCTGCACAGCCACCATACCCTTCCTTTCCTTTGGTTGTATTTTTTTAAATATTTGTTTCTGTTTTCATTTGGCTGCGCCAGGTCAACCTTCATTGAGGCAAGCCAGATATTTAGCTACAGCATGCAAATTCTCTGTTGTGGCATGGGAGATCTAGTTCTTGGATCAGGAAATGAACCTGGGCCTCCTTCTTTGGGAGTGTCCAGTCTCAGCCACTGGACCACCAGGAAGTGCCTGTTTTGTTTTCAGATGAAGATGGAATCTAAGGTGATATCTTGGGCCATTTCAGTCACTGACTCAGTTTCCTGAGTTTGTCCAAAGCACGCACAAGGTGCACATTATTAAACTGGTTTGCAAAACAAGAAAAGGTTGTCTGCTACAACACTGTATGCTTACAAATATCTAAATGGTAAATGGCATAGTATTGATTTTTCATTACTATGGGGGGAGAAAGAATGCAGGATTCATACATGTTACAACACGAATAAATATTCAAACCATCTTCAGTGAAAAAAAAATCCACATAGAAAAGGCCACCCAGAACCCTTATTCACCATGTCTGCTTTCAATCCATCAAGTTTGTCCAAATAACTGAAAATCTCAGTAACACTCTACAATAAAGAAAAAAGGATGAAGATGGAAACAAAAGATATATTCATACACTTGAACATTGCAAAGTGGAAGTGGGGCGGTGGATTACATTATAACGTAGATACCATATGATTTCCTGATTTTGGAGATTATGTGCTGGTTCTGCAGAAGGTACCCATTTTGGATAAAACACATAGAGTCTTTTAGATGATGTGGCAAATGCTAGCACTTGTTCCCATTGCTAGGCATTTTCTGTACATTTTAAATGACTGGAAAGTATACTAGGTTTCAAAACAACCATGTCAATACCACAAAAGAAATTTAGAGTAGACAGGCAGGAAGCTTTCTGATACAGGCCAAGACTTACCCAGACGAAGTTCAAGGGAAGCTGCGATGCTCACTGCCCTTGAAGGAGTCCACGTGGAATGAAGAAGTACTGTGGGAAGTCTCTTAGTAACCACCATGTCTTGGGTCCTCTGGATGACCTACTGCAGGAGAAACAGATGTTACAGATAAAACGTTCCACATCACTTCACAAAATGTTGTTAGACTACTTTCAGTAAAGCTGAATCATTTGGGATCAATTTACAATCATATAATAGACTACCATTTACAGTCCAAAAATCACTTGCATTTCTAGACACTCATAACAATCAGAAAAAAAAATTAAGAAACTCCCACTTAAATAAAACATCTAGCAACAAACTTAATCAAGAACATAAAAGACCAGTAGTCAGAAAACTAGAAAGCACTGATAAAGAAACCAAAGAAAACACAAATACACAGAAAACTATTCCACGCTCATGCACTGGAACAATGAGGAATTAAAAGGTCCATTCCAACCAAAGTCATCAACAAATACACGGACTGCAATCACAAAATAACATTCAATGGCATTTTTCACAGAAATAGAAATATTCCTCATATTAGACTGCTACTGTTGACCAGGACCTTAAACGGCCAAAAAGACTCTGAGAAAGAGGAACACAGCTGGAGGCATCTTCCTAACCCTCTTCAAACTACATCACGGAGCTGTAGTGACCACCACAGTGAGGAACTGGCAGGAACACAGACACATGGACTCCAGGAGAGAATAGAGAGCCCAGAAACGAACCCACATGTACATGGTCAGTTCCTGAAAATCAAACCAGGAACGAGCGAAGAGGAAAGGACAGTCTTCTCAAGAAACAGTGACAGGAAAACGGCCACCTACCACGGAAGAACATCAGTGTTCATCCTCTACATCATCTAACGCAAATCGAACTGAAAACCCACCGCTTTGCACACGGAGCTCTTTCCCCCTGAGTCCTCCGAGATGGACCTCCAGTCAGCCCTCAGCTGGACACAGGAAACGTCTACTCCGTCCTCATTTTTCGCTCTTGCAGCGCCTCCCTGCTGGTGGGCACTGAGGCAACCCTGCTCCTCTCAGCCTGGATGCAGCCCTGTTATCCAGAAGCCTGAGCCCTGATGGTCCTGAGGAGACAAAGCTCCCGCCAGCTGCTCACGGGGCAGAGCCTAAAGGCAAAGCGTCCTGCGCCCGCGGGTCAGAGGGGCTTTGGCGCCCCCCTGCGGGCCACAGGAGAAGAGCGGGCAGCCCGGCGCTCACAGACCTCAGAGGGCTCACCCAGAAGCAGCTCTGCTGCGAGCACTCAGACTGGAAGCCCAAACTGAAATGGAGCAGAATAGCTCCATGACCCTCCGCAAAACATGGCTAAGGAACAATCAGAGCCTGTATGGAATGCAGCCATAAAAAGGAACACATGTGAGTTTGTTCTAATAAAGGGGAGGGAAGTCAGTCAAAGAGAGAAAAACATGGAATCTAGAAGGATGGTACTGACGAGTCTGTTCACAGAGCAGCAATGGAGGTGCAGACATAGAGAACAGACTTACAGACGAGGGTGGGGAACAAGAGGGAGAGGGTGAGATGAATGGAGAGAGCAGCATGGATGCAGGTACACCAACCTTTGTAAATAGACAACCAATGGAATTTGCTGTATGATTCAGGGAACTCAAACTGGGGCTCAGTAGTAACCTAGAGAGGTGGGAATGCGTGCGAGGTGGGAGGGAGATTCCAGAGCAAGAGGACATAGGTACACCTATGGTCAATTCATGTGGATGTATGACAAATCAAACCAATATTGTAAAGCAATGATCAATCAACTAAAAAGAAATAACTGTTTAAAAAAATATGAACATACACACAAACTTTGCAACAAGGTAACTCCATTTTAAAAACTATTGAAATTTTAGAAAACTACAAACGTTCTACATGACCTTCGGTCTGGTGATCAGGTCTAACATACACAAAACAAGCCAACTTACCCAATTATGAATACAAATGAGTTAACACATTGCCTTTTATCATTTCATACATTTACCCTGTGGAGGACCTTACTCGAGAGAACCAAAAAGAAACTGCTAAATGAACCACGGACCACCCACCCTGGCCAGGCAACAGAGAAAAGAAAACACTTGCAGGAGTCATCTCACAACAGGAGGTCCTGGGAAGGAACAAGGAACGAACAAGCTACCACCAACCAGAATTCTGGAGAGGTCAGGAGATGGGAGGCTCCAGTTCAGAGGTCCTACCAACCTCCCAGGATGCACTTCGCTGGAATCCATCTCGGCTGAGTGATGCGTGTGCCCCCAAGAAGGATCCCAATTCAGAATGCCTGGCAAGAGACAAACCAGAAATGAACCCGATGACCATAAAACCTGAGAGTGCGAGCCACGTGACAGAGTGGTTCTCTCCGTTTCCCTCACCCTCCTGCCCTCCACCCCGGCAGCCCTTCCCAATGAAGCCTCTCGCTTGGACAGCACTCCTCTCCTCAGACAACTCATTGCCCAGTGTCAGACAAGAACTCACTCTCAAGCCCTGGAAGGGAACCCCCTTCCTTCATCAAAAGCAATATCCAGGAGAAAAGAGCTTCCAAAACGCTATCTTGCAGAGAAGGAAATCAGACAAGGCAATGGCAGCCCGCTCCAGTACCATTGCCTGGAGAATCCCACGGACAGAGGAGCCTGGTAGGCTGCAACCCCGGGGTCACTAAGAGTCGGACACGACTTCACTGAGTGACTTCACTTTCACTTTTCACTTTCATGTACTGGAGGAGGACATGGCAACCCACTCCAGTGTTCTTGCCTGGAGAATCCCAGGGACAGAGGAGCCTGGTAGGCTGCTGTCTATGGGGTCGCGCAGAGTCAGGCACGACTGAAGCGACGTGGCAGCAGCAGCAGAGAAGGAAATGGCACCACCTGCAGTACTCTGGTCTCAGAAATCCTAGGGACAGAGGAGCTTGGTGGGCTACAGTCCAAAAGCAGGGCATTTCTGACGGGAGGAAACAGTCCCAGGGAAGCTGAGCTGCTCACCAAAGGCCCCAGAGCTTTGGATAGCACACCAGAGCTGTGGCTGAGGATTCCCAGCTGCCATGCCTCTTGATCCTGGCCTCTTTCACTAGATACGTGTGTGGAAAACTAGAATCTCAAATATGCCCTGGTGGTTCCATAGTCAAGAATCCACCTGCCAGTGCTGGAGATGCATGTGCGATCCCTAGGATGGGAAGATGCCACATCCTATGGAGCCCGTGTGCCACAACTGCCGAGCCTGTGCTCTAGATCCTGGAAGCCACGATGCCGAGTTCACATGCCGCAGCCACTGAAGCCCGTGAGCCTGTGCCCCTCAACAAGAGGACACACTGCAGTGAGAAGCCTGCAAACCACTCGTTATGGCCCATGCTCACCAAAACTAGAGAAAAGCCCACACACAAAGATGCAACACAGCCAACAATCAATACAACTCTTTTCCTAAACAAATGCACATCTGACAAAGAAACTGTACTCGAATTGTCCAAGAACACTAGAGCAAACAAGCCCATTCATAATTGGTAACGACTGAAATAGACACCTGGCCACTGAGGGTATACTGATAGTAAACTATCATACAAAAACATACTCAAGATACTGGTGCGATGCACGCAGAGCCCCCTTTGAAAGACAATCTGACAGTTTTTTTTTTTTCAGTAACCACGTGGGACAAGCACTGAATTCTGTGTATGACAAGCGGTGGAAGCCAGGTATCTTACCATTGGAAGGCAAAGTTCCAGATAAACAAAAGGAAACGTTACAATGTCCATGTCGTGGTGGATCAGGTTGGAGACATCATCACAAATTACCTTTAACTGAATATGTTCAAAGGTGAGCTGGAATACATGGAGATATATCTCCATGTATTGTCAGCTGAGCATATTGAGCTCCTACATGTATGTTTTAAATATCATTCTCTAATAAAAGGGAACAGGAAACATCTCCGATGGCCTGGTGGTAAAGAAGCTGCCTACCGATGCAGGGAACACGGGTTCAATTCCTGTGTAGAAGATTCCACACGCCCAGGGGCAATGAAGCCCTTGAACAACTCTTGACGTTTGCATGCTCCAGAGCCCAAGTTCTGCACACAGAGAAAGCACTGCAATGAGAAGCCATGGCACAGCAACTAGAAGGTAGCCTCTGCTCACTACAACTAGACAAAGGAGCAATAAAGACCCAGCACAGTCAAAAATAATGTCATGTTAAAAAAAGGACAGTTCTTTGAAGAAATGACTGAGACTAGGGGTGCGACTGTAAATATATGAGCCAGGGTCATCTTCAATTATGAGAAATTAAAGAAACTAAAGACAACTATCAAGCTGTCCAAACGGATACAAATGAATGACGACACAGTGTTATCTGTATACACCAGCAAATAACAATCTGAAAGGGAATTGAAACAAACAATTCCCCTTCAATCACGTCAACATTAATAAAAGACTTTGCTATGGATGGAATGAGGATGACAAGACTGGCACACTGGAAATGATACATGATTGCTGAAAAATACCCTCAAGCCATGGACAGAGACTCCATAGCGATGACAAGACTTCAGTTGGCAATACCGTGGAATGCATCTGCCATCTGAAATGAAGATTCAATATGAATTACAAAAGGCTGAAAGGTGGCTGCTAAACCACAAAAGATGCCAGCATTCTTGGCCTCCAGAGGAGAATTCAATCCAGGGCAAGTGACGAAGCTTGATGGCTCAGAGGTTTTCTGTGAAAAAGTTTGATTCAAGTAGAAAAGAGATCGAGAGAGCTGCTGACGTAGACATTCAAAGGGGAAGAAAGAGTACCCCCTGCTAGTCTTTAGCCAGATGTTATACAGCCACTAGCAGTCTGCTAAGGAAAGAAAGACAATGTCTCAGAGAATGGCACCAGGCCCCTCACCCACAGCATGCATTGAGATCACATTGGCAGCAGATGAGTCATCCCAGGCCAGAAAATGATGGACATGAATCTTGAAGAAAGGCAGATTTCCAAGCAAATATATAGTTTCATTCACAGAGGTTAAGAGAACCAGGTATGAGTAAGACAAACCGGTTTGTCGAGTCGTTTCTGAGCCCTTAGGGGGAACTGACCTGAAGACATTAACATACCTTAAGACAAACATTTCCATAAGAACAATGCATTGCTTAGTTCAAGGTTTGAGAAAAGTTAAATTCAGGTGGAGCCAGGAGTTGTCATGGCAACACAGAATTTTCAGAGAAACCTTCTTTTACATTTGTATCAAGATGGAGAAAAAAAAAACCGCAGCCCTCTTTGGTCTCCTCCTGCCTCTTAAGAGAGAGAAAAAAACGTCTGACACTTGCAGTTTATTTTCTCTGTCTGGAGACCCCTGGCCTTCCTGCCTGTTATCCTCTCCAGGCCTGTAGGAAGCAATACACTCGGCTGCTTGGGAAAAGCGCGCGGGTCTGAGCTGTATGCAAAGGGGTGAAGCGGTAAAACCCTCGGCCCCAAAGGCGAGGCTTTTCTGCGATCGCCATTTCAGTCGGCTCCGAGACTGCAAACAAAGGGCAGAAGACATGGTTCCCTGCTCCGCCGAGTCCGAGTTCCCTTACCTGTGGTCCACAGCCCTGCGCTCTGCTCGCTGGATGCCAATCGACGGGGACCCAGGAGCCCACGAAACGAGCAGTCCCAGCTGCAATGGCGAGCCCTGAGAGCACAACTGGGGACCCCTGGCCCCGAGGCGCCGCCATGTTCACCCCGCCCCAGACCCGCTCCCGTGAGCCGCGCCCCTGACCAGCCGCCCAGGCTCGCCCCGCCCCCGACGCGCGCACGGTGCGCCCCGCCCCCACGCCCCCTGCCAGGCCAGGCCCGCGGGACCGCGACTGCCTCCAGGGGAAACACAAGGACAAGCAGATCCACCCCACCGAGACAACCCAAGCTTTTTCTCAGCTCATCTGTCTATGATTTAGGGATAAGAAGCAAAGATGACCTAGGACAGCCATGATATTCTATAGAGCCAGACCCTGGCGCGCAGAGGCTTGAAGAGGGCCCGGGAGCGCTGCCTGAAACAGCAAGCCTCTGTAGCATAGCGGTTAGGCAGGCTGGTAAGTCAGGCAGACTAGGGTCTGTAGGTCAGGAGTTCAAGTCCCGGGTTTAACTCTTTCCCTTTTAGGGGGCGGGGACCACAAGAGGCGGGGCTTAGACCAGACAAGTTTCTTTTGATTTTAGAGGTTTATTGTGAAGCTTAGGGTTAGGGTTCGGGCAACCCCCCAACTCGCTCGGGTTCGGGTTCGGGGTTAGGGTTAGAATTCGGGGAACCCCCCTCTTCTTAGAGTTCGGGTTTGGGTTAGGGTTCAGGTCAGGGTCAGGGTTCAGGTTACGGTTAGGGCTTAAAGTGAGCGCTAATGGGGCCCATAGTTCTTTATTAGCCTGCCCTGGCGGGCCGAGGCTTGAAGAGTGCCTGGGAGCAGCATGAAACCCGGGGGGCTTTGTTAGCATAGCGGTTAGGCTGACGGCCGAGTAAACATGCAATCTGGCTTTGTGGGTCAGAAGTTCCAGTCCGGGCTTGCCTTTTTTGCTTTGAGCGGATGGGGGACCGCAAGGGGCGGGGCTTAGGCCAGAAAAGTTTCTTTTTCTTTTAGAGTTTTATTGTTAGGGTTAGGGTTAGGGTTAGGGTGCCGGCATCCCCTCAACTTGTTAGGGTTCAGGTTCAGAGTTCGGGTTACGGGAATCCCCTCCCTTCTTAGGGTTTGGATTCGGGTTCGGGTTAGGGTTCAGGGTTCGGGTTTGGGGTTTGGAGTTCAGGGTTTGGGGTTCCGGGTTCGCGGTTCTCGTTTGGGGTTTGGGGTTCCGATTAGGGGTTCAAGGTTCAGCTTAGGGGTTTGGGGTTTGGGGATCAGGTTATGGGTTCTCGGTTCAGATTAGGGGTTTGCAGTTGGGGTTTGGGGTTTGAGGATCGGGTTAAGGGTTTGGGGTTTGGGGCTCGCGGTTTGAGTTTGGGGCTTGGGTTTGGGGTTTGGGGATCAGGTTAGGGGTTCTCGGATTGGTTTAGAGGTTCGCAGTTGGGGTTTGGGTTTGAGGTTAGGGTTAGGGGTTTGGGGTTTGAGGTTCACGGTTGGGGTTGGGGATTTGGGATTCGGGTTAGGGGTTTGGGGTTTGGAGTTTGGGATTTGGGTGAGGGGTTCGCCGGTTTGGGGTTCCAGTTATGGGTTTGGGGTTTGGGTTGAGGGTTGGGGGTTGGGGATTAGGGGTTCGGTTTCTGGGTTGACGGTTTGGGTTAGGGATTAGGGGTTTAGGATTTGGGTTTGGGGTTTGGGGATTGGGGTTTGAGGTTCCGATTAGGGGTTGAGTATGTGAGGTTTGTGGTTCGGGGGTCGAGATTTGAGGTTTGGGTTTGGGGTTCAGGGGATTGGGTTCATGGTTTGGGGTTGGGGGTGTGAGGTGCAGTTTCGAGTTTTGCTGTTCGGGTTAGGAATTAGGGGTTGGCAGTTCGGGGTTCGGCTTAGAGGTTTGGGGTGTGCGTTTTGGATTTGAGGTTTGGGGTTCCGGTTAGGGGTTTGGGTTTGGGGTTCGGGTTAGCAGTTTGGAGTTTGGGTTTGGGGGTTGGGGTTTCGGGGTTTAGGGTTCGGTTTTGGTGTTTGCCGGTTTGGGATTGGGGTTTGGGATTTGGGGTTCAGGTTAGGGGTTTGCGATTCGGTTAGGGTTTGGGGTTCGGGTTCGGGGTGTGGGGTGGGGTACAGGTTAGGGTTTGGGTTCAGGGTTTGGGGTTCGGTTTAGGGGTGTGCGGTTTGGGTTTGGGTTTGGGGTTCGGGCTAGTGGTTTGGGGTTCGGGGTTGGGTTCTGGATTGGGTTCGGAGTTATGGATTCGGGATTTGGGCTACCGTGTTTCAGGATTTGCGGTTCGGGGCTTGAGGGTCGGGGTTTGGGTTTGGGTTTAGGGCTCGGGTTAGGGTTTGGGTTAGGGTTAGGGGTTCACGGTACGGGTTAGGTGTTTGGGGTTCGGAGTTTGGGGATTGGGTTAGGGGTTTTGAGTTCGGGTAAGGGGTTTGGAGTTCCCTGTTCAGGGTTTGGGGTTGCGGTTGGGATAGGGGTTCAGATTCAGGATATGGGGTTGGGGTTCGGGTACCATGTTTGGGTATGTGGTTCGGGTTTGGGGTATGTGGTTCATTGTTTGGGGTTTGAAAGCCCTCCTTGCAGGGAGCTAGGTGCGCCTCCAGTACGGCAGAGCTCTGGCTCTGCTCAGAGCCCCGATCTGGCAGAGTTCCCGTCGCGAGGCTGCTCTGCCATGGGCGAGCCTTGCCCAGACTTACCTGCTTTTAGGCTCCCTCCCTAGGAAGGAGCAGGCTGTGTGAGGCTGGGAGACGCCACTGGCGCCTTCCTGGCTTCAGCTCTTCCCCTGCCTTGCCTTTGCACTTAGGTCCCAAGCGTCCTTGAGGAGGGCTCAGGGGCTGGTGGGTTGCACACTACCAAGGGCTCCAGAAGTGAGAGTTCTGTAGGAGGGATCGAAAGGCAACAGCAGGGCTCCTTCAGCGGTTGCTTGGCCGCCCAGACTCAGCGCCACACGGAGAGCACCAGGTTCCAAGGGCCCCTGGCTGGGTTTTGCAGCCCGAACACCCAGAGGCTGACTCCATGGGTGCCTAGAAAGTGTGTGACAGACGTAGGTTCCCCGCCACTCTCCTCCCCAGCAGAGACATGTGCAGGTGGTTGGGCCTGATCCTGCGTGTCTGGGTTCCCGCCCACAGCCCCAACTCAGGGGAAGCAGCCCCTGAGGCAAGACCTGCTGGAGGAGCCCTGCGCACCGCCTGATAGGCGAGTGCACAGCCAGCAGGAAGCGAGCCTCCTCGGGGAGAAGAGGAGGCAGCCCAGCCCCAGTCAAGAGGAAAGCCCTGCTTGCACGGAGCTAAGTGCGCCTCCAGTACGGCAGAGCTCTAGCTCTGCTCAGAGCCCCGATCTGGCAGAGTTCCTGCGCCGAAGCTGCTTCTGCCGGGGCTAGCCTTGCCCAGACTTGCCTTGCTTTTAGGCTGCCTCCCCAGGAAGGAGCAGGCAGCAGGAGCCTGGGAGACGCCACTGGCGCCTTTCTTGCCTCAGCTCCAATCCTGCCTTGCCTTTGCACTTAGTCCCAGTCCTCCTTAAGGAGGGCTTAGGGGCTGGTGGGTTGCACACTGCCAAGGGCTCCAGCAGTGAGAACTCTGTCAGAGGGAAGGAAGGCAACTGCAGGGCTCCTCCAGCGGTTCTATGGCCGCCCAGAATCAGCGCCGCACCGAGAGCACCAGGCTCCCAGGCCCCTGGCTGGGTTTTCAGCCCCGCACACACGGAGGCTGATTCCTTGGCTGCCCAGAAAGTGTATGACAGACGTAGGTTCCCTAGCACTCTCCTCCCCAGCAGAGACATGTGCAGGTGTTTGGGGCCTGATCCTGCGTGTCTGGGTTCCTGCCCACAGCCCCAACTCAGGGGAAGCAGCCCCTGAGGCAAGACCTGCTGGAGGAGCCCTGCCGCCCCGCCTGATAGGCGAGTGCACAGCCAGCAGGGAAGCGAGCCTCCTCGGGGGGAAGAGGAGGCAGCCCAGCCCCAGTCAAGATGAAAGCCCTGCTTGCACGGAGCTAAGTGCGCCTCCAGTACGGCAGAGCTCTAGCTCTGCTCAGAGCCCCGATCTGGCAGAGTTTCCTGGCGCGAGGCTGCTCTGCCGGGGGCTAGCCTTGCCCAGACTTGCCTTGCTTTTAGGCTGCCCTCTCCAGGAAGGAGCTGGCTGAGCGAGCCTGGGAGACGCCACTGCGGCCTTTCCTTGCCTCAGCTCCAATCCTGCCTTGCCTTTGCACATAGGTGCCAGGCGTCTTGGGGAGGGCTTAGGGCTGGTGGGTTGCACACTGCCAAGGGCTTCAGCAGTGAGAGCTCTGTCAGAGGGAAGGAAGGGCAACTGCAGGGCTCCTCCAGCGGTTGCTTGGCCGCCCAGACTCAGCGCCGCACCGAGAGCACCAGGCTCCCAGGGCCCCTGGCTGGGTTTTCAGCCCCGCACACACGGAGGCTGATTCCTTGGGTGCCCAGAAAGTGTATGACAGACGTAGGTTCCCTAGCACTCTCCTCCCCAGCAGAGACATGTGCAGGGTTGGGGCCTGATCCTGCGTGTCCCCACAGCCCCAACTCAGGGGAAGCAGCCCCTGAGGC
>NW_017210184.1:0-2804 GCF_001704415.2 Capra hircus
GGAACCTACATCTGTCATACACTCTCTGGGCACCCACGGAGACAGCCTTTGGTTGTGCGGGGCTGCAGACCCCAGCCAGGGGCCCTTGGGAGCCTGGTGCTATCGTGCCGGCGCTGAGTCTGGGCGGCCAAGCAAACGCTGAAGGAGCCCTGCTGTTGCCCTTCGCTTCCCTCTGACAGAGCTTTCACTGCTGGAGCCCTTGGCAGTGTGCAACCCACCAGCCCCTAAGCCCTCCTCAAGGACGCTTGGGACCTAACTTGCAAAGGCAAGGCAGGGGCAGAGCTGAAGCCAGGAAGGGTGCCAGTGGCATCTCCCAGCCTCACACAGCCTGCTCCTTCCTGGCGAGGGAGCCTAAAGCAAGGCAAGTCTGCGCAAGGCTCGCCTATGGCAGAGCATCTTGGCGCCAGGAACTCTGCCAGATCGCGGCCTCTGAAGCAGAGTTAGAGCTCTTCCGTACTGGAGGCGCACTTAGCCCTGTAAGCAGGGATTTTTAGCTTGATGGGGCTGCTGCCTCCTCTTCCCCCGAGGAGGCTCGCTTCCCTGCTGGCTGTGCACTCGCCTATCAGGCGGGCGCGCAGGGCTCCTCCAGCAGGTCTTGCCTCAGGGGCTGCTTCCCCTGAGTTGGGGCTGTGGGCAGGAACCCAGACACGCAGGATAAGGCCCCAACCACCTGCACATGTCTCTTGCTGGGAGGAGGTGCTAGGGAACCTACGTCTCTCACACACTTTCTAGGCACCCACGGAGTCAGCCTCTGGAGTGGGGATGCAAAACCCAGCCAGGGGCCCTTGGAACCTGGTGCTCTCCGTGCGAGCTTTGTCTGGGCGGCCAAGGAACCGCTGAAGGAGCCCTGCTGTTGCCCTTCGCTTCCCTCTGACAGAGCTTTCACTGCTGGAGCCCTTGGCAGTGTGCAACCCACCAGCCCCTAAGCCCTCCTCAAGGACGCTTGGGACCTAAGTGCAAAGGCAAGGCAGGGGTAGAGCTGAAGCCAGGAAGGCGCCAGTGGCGTTTCCGAGCCTCACACAGCCTGCTCCTTCCTGGGGAGGGAGCCTTAAAGCAAGGCAAGTCTGCGCAAGGCTCGCCTATGGCCAGAGCATCTTGGTGCCAGGAACTCTGCCAGATCGGGCCTCTGAACAGAGCTAGAGATCTGCCGTACTGGAGTCGCACTTAGCTTCGTGTAAGCAGGGATTTCAGCTTGACGGGGACTTGCTGCCTCCTCTTCCCCCGAGGAGGCTCGCTTCCCTGCTGGCTGTGCACTCGCCTATCAGGCGGGGGCGCAGGGCTCCTCCAGCAGGTCTTGCCTCAGGGGCTGCTTCCCCTGAGTTGGGGCTGTGGGCAGGAACCCAGACACGCAGGATCAGGCCCCAAACACCTGCACATGTCTCTGCTGGGGAGGAGAGTGCTAGGGAACCTACGTCTGTCATACACTTTCTGGGCACCCAAGGAATCAGCCTCCGTGTGTGCGGGGCTGAAAACCCCAGCCAGGGGCCCTGGGAGCCTGGTGCTCTCCGTGTGGCGCTGAATCTGGGCGGCCAAGCAACCGCTGGAGGAGCCCTGCAGTTGCCCTTCCCTTCCCTCTGACAGAATTCTCACTGCTGGAGCCCTTGGCAGTGTGCAACCCACCAGCCCCTAAGCTCTCCTTAAGGAGGACTGGGACCTAAGTGCAAAGGCAAGGCAGGATTGGAGCTGAGGCAAGAAAGGCGCCAGTGGCGACTCCCAGGCTCCTGCTGCCTGCTCCTTCCTGGAGAGGCAGCCTAAAAGCAAGGCAAGTCTGGGCAAGGCTAGCCCCCGGCAGAGCAGCCTCGCGCCAGGAACTCTGCCAGATCGGGGCTCTGAGCAGAGCTAGAGCTCTGCCGTACTGGAGGCGCACTTAGCTCCGTGCAAGCAGGGCTTTCAACTTGACGGGGCTGGGCTGCCTCCTCTTCCCCCGAGGAGGCTCGCTTCCCTGCTGGCTGTGCACTCGCCTATCAGGCGGGGGCGCAGGGCTCCTCCAGCAGGTCTTGCCTCAGGGGCTGCTTCCCCTGAGTTGGGGCTGTGGGCAGGAACCCAGACACGCAGGATCAGGCCCCCAAACACCTGCACATGTCTCTGCTGGGGAGGAGAGTGCTAGGGAACCTACGTCTGTCATACACTTTCTGGGCACCCAAGGAATCAGCCTCCGTGTGTGCGGGGCTGAAAACCCCAGCCAGGGGCCCTGGGAGCCTGGTGCTCTCGGTGCGGCGCTGATTCTAGGCGGCCTAGAAACCGCTGGAGGAGCCCTGCAGTTGCCCTTCCCTTCCCTCTGACAGAGCTCTCACTGCTGAAGCCCTTGGCAGTGTGCAACCCACCACCCCCTAAGCCCTCCCAACGACGCCTGGCACCTATGTGCAAAGGCAATGGCAGGATTGGAGCTGAGGGCCACCAGTGGCGTCTCCCAGGCTCGCTCAGACAGCTCCTTCCTGGGAGGGAGCCTAAAAGCAAGGCAAGTCTGGGCAAGGCGAGCCCCCGGCCGAGCAGCCTCGCGCCAGAAACTCTGCCAGATCGGGGCTCTGAGCAGAGCTTAGAGCTCTGCCGTACTGGAGGCGCACTTAGCTCCGTGCAAGCAGGGCTTTTCAACTTGACGGGGCTGGGCTGCCTCCTCTTCCCCCCGAGGAGGCTCGCTTCCCTGCTGGCTGTGCACTCGCCTATCAGGCGGGGGCGCAGGGCTCCTCCAGCAGGTCTTGCCTCAGGGGCTGCTTCCCCTGAGTTGGGGCTGTGGCGGCGGAAACCCAGACACGCAGGATCAGGCCCCAAACACCTGCACATGTCTCTGCTGGGGAGGAGAGTGC
>NW_017210185.1:0-2804 GCF_001704415.2 Capra hircus
GAAGTTGCAGAGGTTAGATGTGATTACCCTGAGACACCTCAGCGGAAATGGGCCTCATCTCGCCTGGAGGGGAGAACCTCCTGGATTTCTCGAGTTGCGGCAGGTGCTCTCGACTTACGACGGGGACCTCAGGGACCCGCTCTGTTGGCCTCAGGAAAGGCCAGTCCCCATGCTAGTTGTTCGGGGGCTCTCGGGGGCTTCTCGGGTTTCCACTCCCGTCAATGCTGGGGCCTAAGACCTTGTGTGGAGTCAGTGCCGGAACCTGAGGATTCCTCTACCAGTGCTGACATGGATCTTGGGTACGTCTGGAGTCTCCAAGGGAGTCAGTCCTCGTCTCGAGTGGGCATGCACGTGCGCTTTCCTCCTGAGCTGTAGCAGCAGTGTCGCGCTTCCCTTCGCATGGATCAAGGGATCTGTGGCTTTCCCTCGAGGCTTTCCTCGAGGCTTTCCACGAGGCTTTACCAAGAGCTTTCCCACAGAGCTGTCCACGTGCCACCGTGGTGTGAGTCGATCCTCGGGTTGAAAGTCGAGGCAGTGCAGGGAAAACAGGTTTCCCTGGAATGGCCTGAGAAATCAGGGGGACTCTGGGAATGGGGCCTGATCCTGGAGTTCCTCTCGTCTTTCCTGTGGAGGGCGCCTCCTCTTGAGATGGGACGGGAACACTAGGAATTCTTTCCCGACCACGCAGGGAAAGGGTCCCTCCTCTCGAGCTAGCAGGCGGAAACGGGGCCACTCTGGATATGGTCGGGACTCTCGGATTCCTCTAGAGTGGAGGTGGGTATGTCGGGGAACTTCTTGAGTTGCAGCGAGGGTGTGAAGGACCCTTTGGAAGTTCCAGAGATTAAGTGTGATTACCCCTAGTTGCCTCAACGGAAATGGGCCTCATCTCGCCTGGAGGGAGAACCTCCTGCATTTTCTCGAGTTGGTGCAGGTGTTCTCGCGTTGCGACGCGGACCTCAGGAACCCGCTCTGTTGGCCTCAGGAAAGGCCAGTCCCCATGCAAGTTGCACGCGACCTCTCGGGATTCCTCTCCCGTCGGTGCCGGGGCCTAAGACCTTGTGTGGAGTCGGTTCCGGAACCTGAGGATTCCTCTCCAGGGCTGACATGGATCTGGGGTACTTCTGTAGTCTCCCCAGGGGAGTCAGTCCTGGTGTCTCGAGTGTGGGTATGCAAGTACGCTTTCCTCCGAGCTGTAGCAGCAGTGTAACGCTCCCCTTCGCGTGGATCAAGGGATCTGTGGCTTTCCCTCGAGGCTTTTCCCACGAGACTTTCCCACGAGGCTTTCCCACAGGGCTGTCCCACGTGCCACCGTCGTGTGAGTCGATCCTCGGCTTGAAAGTCGAGGCAGTGCAGGGAAAACAGGTTTCCCTGGAATGGACGCAGACATCTCGGGGACTCTGGAATGGTGGCACGACCCGGAGTTCCTCTTGCCTTTCCTGTGGAGAGCGCCTCCTCTTGAGATGCGACGGGAACGCCGGGAATTCTTTCCCGACCACGCAGGGAAAGATCCCTCCTTTCGAGCTATGAGACGGAAACGGGGCTCCTCTGGAAGTGGGCGGGACTGTCGTGCTTCCTCTCGAGTGGAGACGGGTATGTCGGGCAACTTCTTGAGTTGCAGCAAGGGTGTGAAGAACCCTTTGGAAATTCAAGAGGTTAGGTGTGATTAGCCTCGAATCGCCTTAGCAGAAATGGGCCTAATCTTGCCTGGAAGGGAGAACCTCCTGGGATTTTCTCGAGTTGCGGCAGGTGCTCTCGACTAACGACGGGGACCTCAGGGACCCGCTCTGGTGGCCTCAGGAAAGGCCAGTCCCCATGCGAGTTGCTCGGGGGCCTCTCGGGATTCCTCTCCCTTCGATGCGGGCCGTAAGACCTTGTTTTGGAGTCGGTGCCGGAACCTGAGGATTCCTCTCCAGTGCTGACGTGGATCCTCGGGTACTTCTGGAGTATCCCCAGGGGAGTCAGTCCTCGTCTCGAGTGGAGGCCATGCACGTGTGCTTTCTCCGAGCTGTAGCAGCATTGTCACCCTTCCCTTTGCGTTGGTCAAGGAATCTGTGGCTTTTCCTCGAGGCTTTCCCACGAGGCTTTCCCACGAGGCTTTCCCACAGGGCTGTCCACGTGCCACCGTGGTGTGAGTCGATCCTCGGCTTGAAAGTCGAGGCAGTGCAGGGAAACAGGTTTCCCTGGAATGGATTGAGAAATCTGGGGGACTCTGGGAATGGTGGCACGACCCTGGAGTTCCTCTCGCCTTTCCTGTGGACAGTGCCTCCTCTTGAGATGCGACGGGAACGCCGGGAATTCTTTCCCGACCACGCAGGAAAAGGATCCCTCCTCTCGAACTTGGAGGCGGAAACGGGGCTCCTCTGGATGTGGCCGGGACTCTCGTGCTTACTCTCGAGTGGAGACGGTATGTTGGGGAACTTCTTGAGTTGCAGCAAGTTTGTGAAGGATCTTTGGAATTCCAGAGATTAGGTGTTTTAGAGTCGAGACGCCTTAGCGGAAATGGGCCTCATCTCCCCTGGAGGGGAGAATCTCCTGGATTTTTTCGAGTTGCGGTACGTGCTCTCGCCTTACGATGGGGACCACTGGGACCGCTCTGGTGGCCTCAGGAAATGGCCAGTCCTCATGCGAGTTGCTCGGGGCCTCTCGGGATTCCTCTCCCTTCGATGCCAGGGCCTAAGACCTTGTGTGGAGTCGGTGCCTGCGGGGTCCAGCCCCGGCGGATCCAGGGAATTCAAAGGGTGGACGGTCCAGCCCCGGCGGATCCAGGGAATTCAAAGGGTGGACGGCGTTGGCTTGGAAAGACT
>NW_017210186.1:0-2804 GCF_001704415.2 Capra hircus
CAAGCTACTCGCATGGGGACTGCCTTTCCTGAGGCACCAGAGCGAGGTCCCTGAGGTCCCCGTCGTAAGTCAAGAGCACCTGCCGCAACTCGAGAAAAATCCAGGAGGTTCTCCCCTCCAGGCGAGATGAGGCCCATTTCCGCTGAGGCGCCTCCAGGCAAATTACACCTAACATCTGGAACTTCAAAGGGTCCTTCACACCCTGGCTGCAACTCAAGAAGTTCCCCGACATACCCGTCTCCACTCGAGAGGAAGCACGAGAGTCCCGCCACATCCAGAGGAGCCCGTTTCCGCGTCCTCCTAGCTCGAGAGGAGGATCCTTTTCCTGGCGTGGTTGGGAAAGAATTCCGGGCGTTTCCGTCGCATCTCAAGAGGAGGGGCTCTCCGCAGGAAAGGCGAGAGGAACTCCAGGGTCGTGCCACCTTTCCCAGAGTCCCCCAGATGTCTCAGTCCATTCCAGGGAAACCTGTTTTCCCTGCACTGCCTCGACTTTCAAGCCGAGGATCGACTCACACCACGGTGGCACGTGGGATAGCCCTGTGGGAAAGCCTCGTGGGAAAGCCTCGTGGGAAATGACTCGAGGGAAAGCCACAGATACCTTGATCCACGGGAAGGGAAGCGTTACACTGCTGCTACAGCTCGGGAGGAAATCGCACGTGCATGCCTCCACTCGAGATGAGGACTGACTCCCCTGGGTAGACTCCAGAAATACCCCAAGATCCTGTCAGCACTGTAGAGAAATCCTCAGGTTCCGGCACCCACTCCAAAAAAGATATTAGGCCCCGGCATTGACGGGAGAGGAATCCCGAGAGGCCACCGAGCAACTCACATGGGGACTGGCCTTTCCTGAGGCCACCAGAGCGGATCCCTGAGGTCCCGGCTTAAGTCGAGAACACCTGCCGCAACTCGAGAAAATCCAGGAGTTCTCCCCTCCAGGCGAGATGAGGCCGATTTCCACTGAGGCGTCTCGAGGCTAATCACACTTAACATCTGGAACTTCCAAAGGGTCCTTCACACCCTGGCTGCAACTCAAGAAGTTCCCCGACATACCCTTCTCCACTCGAGAGGAAGCACGAACGTTCTGCCCACATCCAGAGGAGCCCATGTCGGCCTCCTAGCTCGAGAGGAGGGATCCTTTCCTGCGTGGTCATGAAAGAATTTCCGGCGTTCCCGTCGCATCTCAAGAGGAGGCGCTCTCCACAGGAAAGGCGAGAGGAATTCCAGGGTCGTGCCACCATTCCCAGACTCCCCAGATGTCTCAGTCCATTCAATGGAAACCTGTTTTCCCTGCACTGCCTCGACTTTCAAGCGAGGATCGACTCACACCGCGGTGGCATGTGGGAATGCCATGTGGGAAAACCTCGTGGGAAAGCCTCGAGGAAGCCTCAAGGGAAAGCCACATATCCTTGATCCACGCGAAGGGAAGCGTGACACCGCTGCTACAGCTCAGGAGGAAAGCACACGTGAATGTCCCCACTCGAGACGAGGACTGACTCCCCAGGGAGACTCCAGAAGTACCCCAAGTTCCATGTCAACACGAGAGGCATGCTCAGGTTCCGGCACCAACTCCACACAAGATCTTAGGCCCCGGCATCGAAGGGAGAGAAATCCCGAGAGTCCCCGAGCAACTCGCATGGGGACTGGCCTTTCCTGAGGCCACCAGAACGGGTCCCTGAGGTCCCCGTCGTAAGTCGGAGCACCTGCCGCAACGCGAAAAATCCAGGAGGTTCTCCCTCCAGGCGAGATGAGGCCCATTTCCGTGAGGCGTCTCGAGGCTAATCACACCTCACCTCTGGAACTTCCAAAGCGTCCTTCACACCCTTGCTGCAACTCAAGAATTTCCCCGACATACCCGTCTTCACTCGAGAGGAAGCACGAGAGTCCCGCCACATCCAGAGGAGCCCGGTGTCCGCCTCCAAACTCGAGAGGAGGGATCCTTTCCCTGCGTGGTCGGGAAAGAATTCCCGGCATTTCCGTCGCATCTCAAGGGAGGCGCTCTCCACAGGAAAGGCGAGAGGAACTCCAGGGTCGTGCAACTTCGCCAGTGTCCCCCAGATGTCTCAGTCCATTCCAGGGAAACCTGTTTCCCTGCACTGACTCCACTTTCAAGCCGAGGATCGACTCACACCACGGTGGCACGTGGGACAGCCCTGTGGGAAAGCCTCGTGCGAAAGCCTCGAGGGAAAGCCACAGATCCCTTGATCCACGCGAAGGGAAGTGCGACACTGCTGCTACAGCTCGGAAAGGAAAGCGCACGTGCATGCACCCCACTCGAGACGAGGACTGACTCCCCTGGGGAGACTCCAGAAGTACCCCAAGATCCATGTCAGCACTGGAGAGGAACCCTCAGGTTCCGGCACTGACTCCACACAAGGTTTTAGGCCCCAGCATCGACGGGAGAGGAAACACGAGTGGCGCCCGTGAGGCCCCCGAGCAACTCGCATGGGGACTGGCCTTTCCTGAGGCCACCAGAGCGGGTCCCTGAGGACCCGTCTTAAGTCCACAGCACCTGCCGCAACTCGAGAAAATCCAGGAGGTTCTCCCCCTTCAGGCGACATGAGAGCCATTTGTGCTGAGGCGTCTCGAGACTAATCACACCTAACCTCTGGAACTTCCAAAGCGTCTTTCACACCCTTGCTTCAATTCAAGAAGTTCCTCGACATACCCGTTTCCCCTCGAGAGGAAGCACGAGAGTCCCGCCCACATCCAGAGGAGCCCCGTTTCCGCCTCATAGTTCCAGAGGAGGGATCCTTTCCATACGTGGTCGGGTAAGTATTCCTGGCGTTCCCGTCGCAACTTAAGAG
>NW_017210187.1:0-2803 GCF_001704415.2 Capra hircus
TGAGGTTCTCTCCAGTGCTGACATGGATCTTGGGGTACTTCTGGAGTCTCCCCAGGGGAGTCAGTCCTCGTCTCGAGTGGGGGCATGCACGTGCGCTTTCCTCCCGAGCTGTAGCAGCAGTGTCACGCTTCCCTTCGCGTGGATCAAGATCTGTGGCTTTCCCTCGAGGCTTTCCACGAGGCTTTCCCAACAGGGCTGTCCCACGTGCCACCGTGGTGTGAGTCGATCCTCGGCTTGAAAGTCGAGGCAGTGCAGGGAAAACAGGTTTCCCTGGAATGGACTGAGACATCTGGGGGACTCTGGAATGGTGGCACGACCCTGGAGTTCCTCTCGCCTTTCCTGTGGAGAGCGCCTCTCTTGAGATGCGAGGGGAAACCGGAATTCTTTCCCGACCACGCAGGAAAAGGATCCCTCCTCTCGAGCTAGGAGGCGGAAACGGGGCTCCTCTGGATGTGGGCGGGACTCTCGTGCTTCCTCTCGAGTGGAGACGGGTATGTCGGGGAACTTCTTGAGTTGCAGCAAGGGTGTGAAGGACCCTTTGGAAGTTCCAGAGGTTAGGTGTGATTAGCCTCGAGACGCCTCAGCGAAATGGCCTCATCTCGCCTGGAAGGGGAGAACCTCCTGGATTTTCTCGAGTTGCGGCAGGTGCTCTCGACCTACGACGGGGACCTCAGGACCCGCTCTGGTGGCCTCAGGAAGGCCAGTCCCATGCGAGTTGCACGGGGACTGGGGTTCCCTCTCGTCCGGTTTCGGTAACCCAGGAGGTTCTCCTTTCAGTGAGGACCATTTCGCTGAGACGTCTCGAGGCTAATCACACCTAACCTCTGGAAGTTCAAAGCGTCCTTCACACCTTCTGCAACTCAAGAATTCCCCCCATACCCGTCTCCACTCGAGAGGAAGCACGAGAGTCCCGCCACATCCAGAGGAGCCCCGTTTCCGCCTGTTCGAGAGGAGGGATCCTTTTCCTGCGCGGTCGGGAAAGAATTCCCGGTTCCCGTCGCATCTCAAGAGGAGGCGCTGTCCACAGGAAAGGCGAGAGGAACTCCAGGGTCGTGCCACCATCCCAGAGTCCCCAGATGTCTCAGTCCATTCCAGGGAAACCTGTTTTCCCTGCACTGCCTCGACTTTCAAGCCGAGGATCGACTCACACCACGGTGGCACGTGGGACAGCCTGTGGGAAAGCCTGGTGGGAAAGCCTCGAGGGAAAGCGACAGATGCTTTGATCCACGCGAAAGGGAAGCGTGACACTGCTGCTTCTGGTCGGGAGGAAAGTACACGTGCATGCCCCCACTCGAGACGAGGACTGACTCCCCTGGGGAGACTCCAGAAGTACCCCAAGATCCATGTCAGCACTGGAGAGGAACCCTCACTTTACGGCACCGACTCCACAAAGGTCTTAGGCCCCAGCATCGACGGGAGAGGAATCCCGTGAGTCTCCCCGAGCAACTCGCATGGGGACTGGCCTTTCCTGAGGCCACCAGAGCGGGTCCCTGAGGTCCCCGTCGTAGGTCGAGAGCACCAGCAGCAACTTGAGAAAATCCAGGAGGTTCTCCCTTCCAGGCGAGATGAGGACCATTTCCGCTGAGGTGTCTCAGACTAATCACACCTCTGGAACTTCCAAAGGGTCCTTCACACCCTTGCTGCAACTCAATAAGATCCCCAACATACCCGTCTCCACTCGAGAGGAAGCACGAGAGTCCCGCCCACATCCAGAGGAGCCCCGTTTCCGCCTCCTAGCTCGAGAGGAGGGATCCTTTCCCTCAGTGGATCGGGAAAGAGTTCCGTGTTCCCGGCGCATCTAAAGAGGAGGCGATCTCCACAGGAAAGGCGAGAGGAAATCCAGGGTCGGGCCACCATTCCCAGCGTCCCCAGATGTCTCAGTCCATTCCAGGGAAACCTGTTTTCCCTGCACTGCCTCGACTTTCAAGCCAAGGATCGACTCACACCACGGGGGCACGTGGGACAGCCCTGTGGGAAAGCCTCGTTGGAAAGACTCGAGGGAAAGCCTCGTGGGAAAGCCTCGAGGGAAAGCCACAGTTGCTTTGATCGCCGAAGGGAAGTGTGACACTGCTGCTACAGCTCGGGAGGAAAGCACACGTGCATGCCCCCACTCGAGACGAGGACTGACTACCCTGAGGAGAGTCCAGAAGTACCCCAAGATCCACGTCAGCCTGGAGAGGAATCCTCAGTTCGCGGCACCGACTCCAAACAAGGTCTTAGGCCCGGCATCGACGGGAGAGGAATCCCGAGAGGCCCCGAGTAACTAGCATGGGGACTGGCCTTTCCTGAGGCCATTAGAGCGGGTCCCTGAGGTCCCCGTCATAAGTCGAGAGCACCTGCCGCAACTCGAGAAAATCCAGGAGGTTCTCCCTCCCAGGCGAGATGAGGCCCATTTCCTCTGAGGCGTCCCCCGGTTAATCATACCTAAACTCTGAACTTCCAAAACGTTCTTCACATCCTTGCTGCAAACACAAGAAGTTCCCCGACATACCCGTCTCACTCGAGAGAAAACATCTGCAGATGAGAACGAAATAGTCGGGCGCACCACATAAACCAGGCAGGTCACGCTCTCCCGTTGTTCCGCTCCTGAGCTAACCTTTTTTGTGAGCGAGATATAATCGTGGAGGAGTCCTATATTATCACATGCAAGTGAGTATGGTGTCTGTGCATAGAATAGCATTCTCGGCTCTAGCAGCCAATTTTTTTTGAGAAAATATATCCCACTATCAATTTTTTTTTGAATAGAAAGATTGATAGTTTTTCGTGTTCCGTCGCTATCATCTGAAAGAAAATAATGGGCCTT
>NW_017210188.1:0-2802 GCF_001704415.2 Capra hircus
CGTCTCGAGTGGGGCATGCACGTGCGCTTTCCTCCCGAGCTGTAGCAGCAGTGTCACGTTCCCTTCGCGTGGATCAAGGGATCTGTGACTTTCCTCGAGGCTTTCCACGAGGCTTTCCCTCGAGGCTTTTCCACAGGGCTATCTCAAGTGCCACTGTGGTGTCAGTCGATCCTCGGCTTGAAATTCGGAATTGCCAGGGAAAAAGTTTTCCGGGGAATGGACTGAGACACCTGGGGTACTCTGGGAATGGTGGCACGTCCCTGGAGTTCCTCTCGCCTTTCTTGTGGAAAGCACCTCCTCTTGAGATGTGTCGGGATGGCCGGGAAATCTTTCCCGACCACGCAGGAAACGGATCCCTCCTCTCGAGCTATGAGGCGGAAACGGGGCTCCTCTGGATGTGGGTGGGACTATCGTGCTTCCTCTCGAGTGGTGACGGCTATGTCGGGGAACTTCTTGAGTTGCAGCAAGGGTGGGAAGGACCCTTTGGAAGTTTAGAGGTTAGGTGTGATTAGCCTGGTGACGCCTCAGAGGAAATGGGCCTCAACTCGCCTGGAGGGGAGAACTTCCTGGATTTTGCGAGTAGCGGCAGGAGCTTTCGACGTACGTCGGGGACCTCAGGGACCCGCTCTGGTAGCCTCAGGAAAGGCCAGTCCCCATGCGAATTATTGGGGAGCCTGTCTGGATTCCTCTCTCGTCGATGCTGGGGCCTAAGTCCTTGTGTGCAGTCGGTGCCGCAAACTGAGGATTCCTCTCCAGTGCTGACATGGATCTTGGGGTACTTCTGGAGTTTCCCCAGGGAGTCAGTCCTCGTCTCAAGTGGAGAAATGCACGTGCGCTTTGCTCCCGAGCTGTAGCAGCAGTGTCATGCTTCCCTTCGCGTGGATCAAGGGATCTGTGGCTTTCCCTGGAGTCTTTCCCATGAGGCTTTCCCACAGGGCTATTCCACTTGCCACCATGGTGTGAGTCGATATTCGGCGTGAAAGTCGAACCAGTGCAGGGAAAACAGGAACCTCCTTCCCCACAGTAGGGGATACACTGTCCCCTTGGGCGGGTATCTCCAGGGCACTCACGCTGGGGGGTTGCCCGCGGACGTGCGGGCCTCAGGCTCCACGTGAGAAAAGCCCCAAATGGCATTAGCTGCCAGTCCAGACGCTGGCCCCTCAGGTCTCTGGCCGGAGCCTTGGGCTCCAGGCCAACTCAAAGCCCTCAGCGGTGGCACTCTGGGACTGCTGTAGGGAAAGGATGCCAAGAGCCCACGGAGGAGTTGGGGAGGGGGCATGGGGGAAACGGAGGCGAGGACAGCGAGGCATCTAGGTGGAGGCGCTGGAGAGAGCGTCTGGTGTCCCGGAATGCCTCGGAGGAGCCAGCGGGGGGACAGTCGAGGACCAGGGACCTGTGGAATGTGAAAAGGCGGGAAATCCCAGAGCAAGGCAGGCTGGGAAAAGGGGCGTTGGTGGCCAATTCAAAGGGACCTAGGGGCGTTTCCTGGGTGGTGAGTTCCCTTGGCACTGCTGAGGGCCCCTGATTGATCCACTCGGGGTTGAACCCACCCCCCGCTGCGAGGGAGGGCCACAAACCAAAGCCCCGAACTGCCCGCCCACCCCAACGGGGATCTTGGCGGTCCAGGGCACAGCCGTTCCCGGGAAAAGCCCACTCGCTCCACGGGACTCCGTCCAGGGGTCTCTGCTTGGAAAGAGGCCGGGGCGGCCCCTCCATCTACCCACCCAAACCCTATTGACGTCAATGGTGGCGGAGACGCCTCCCGTTCTCCAGAGTCCTGAGCTGCTGGGTCCCCGCCCACTCGGCCAGCAGTCTGCAGCGTGCCCGTGTGCCTCTCCCACCATGGCTTCGTCCGGCTCCTCCAGCACCTCAAGCGGTACGTTTGCCCTCGGTCCCTTTGGTCGGATCACATCTCAGTGGATTTGCGGGTGGCCTGGGCAAGGGCTCTCGGCCAATGTGTTGACCCCCCTCCCACCCGAGAACGGCTGGGACCCATCAGCCAGGCCGGGGTTCCGAGGCGTCAGGTGTGCCCAAATTCGGAGGGCGTGGCATCGTTCGTTCATCTTGCTCCTTTGGCACACACATGGCTTCTCCGTTCTCTTTTCTGGGAAGACAGTGTTGTTTCAGGGGCGTGCTGGGGGGGCGGGGGCCGGGGTTGGGGGTGGTGGGAGCGGGTGCTTTGCTGGGATGAGGCCCTTTATCCTCACATCTTCATGTGGGAATGGGAGTCGGGGAGCTCGGTGGCCTTGCTGCCTTCAGTGGCTTCCTCTGCACAGGGGACTAGTGGCTTCTGCCTTTTGTCAGGCGTTAGGGGTTTGGGCTTCGCTTGTGGCCTTGGCCTTTGCCTTGGCCTGGGCCTTGGCCTTGCCCTTGGCGTTGCGTTGCCCTTGCCTTGGTCTTGGGCTTGGCCTTGCCCTGCCCTTGAACTTGACTTGACCTTGACCTTGAACTTGACCTTGACCTTGAACTTGACCTTGAACTTGCTTGGAACCTTGACCTTGCTTGAACTTCTGAACCTTGAACTTGAACTTGACTTGAACTTGAACTTGTCTTGACTTGACTGAACTTGACTTGACTTGAACCTTGACTTGAACTTGAACTTGAACTTGAATTTGAACTTCAACTTGAACTTGTCCTTGACCTTGAACTTCAACTTGAACTTGAACTTGACTTGAACTTGACCTTGACCTTGACTTGACTTCACTTTGAACTTGAACTTGAGCTTGACCTTGAACTTGAACTTTGACCCTGACTTGACCTTGACTTGAACTTGAAGTTGACCTTGAACTTGAATTGACTTGA
>NW_017210189.1:0-2800 GCF_001704415.2 Capra hircus
GTGATTGCTCTCGAGACGCCGCAGAGAAATGGGCCTCATCTCGACTGGAGCAGAGAACCTCCTGGATTTTCTCGAGTTGCGGCAGGTGCTCTCGACATACGACGTGACCTCAGGGACAGTGTAGCAGATGTGTCACGCTTCCGGTCGCGGGGATCACGGAATCTGTGGCTTTCCTCGAGGCTTTTCCCACGAGGCTTTCCCACAGGGCTGTCCCACGTGCCACCATGGTGTGAGTGGATCCTCGGCGTGAAAGTCGAGGCAGTGCAGGGAAAACAGGTTCCTCTGAAATGGACTGAGACATCTGGGGGACTCTTGGAATGGTGGCACGACCCTGGAGTTCCTCTCTCCTTTCCTATTGAGAGCCCTTTGCTCTTGACATGCCACGGGAACGCCGAAAAATCTTTCCTGACTAAGCAGGATAGGATCCCTCATCTCGAGCTGCCAGGCGGAAACGGGGTTCCTCTGGATTTGGGCGGGACCCTCGTGCTTCCTCTCGAGTGGAGACGGGTATGTCGGGAACTTCTTGAGTTGCAGCAAGGACCCTTTTGAATTTCCAGAGTTTAGGTGTGATGAGCCTCCAGACGCCTCAGAGGAAATGGGCCTCATCTCGCCTGGAGGGGAGAACTTCCTGGATTTTCTCGAGTTGGGCAGGGTCTCTCGAGTTACGATGGGGACCTCAGGGACCCGCTCTGGTGGCCTCAGGAAAGGCCAGTGCCCATGGGAGTTGCAAGGGGGCCTTTTGGGATTCCTCTCCCGTCGATGTCGGGGCCTAAGACCTTGTGAGGAGTCGGGGCCGGAACCTGAGGATTCCTCTCCAGTGCTGACATGGATTTTGGGGTTCTTCTGGAGTCTCCCCTGTGGAGTCAGTACTCATCTCGTGTGGGGGCATGCACGTGAGCTTTCCTCACAAACTGTAGCAGCAGTGTCACACTTCCCGTCGCGTGGATCAAGGGATCTGTGGCTTTCCCTCGAGGCTTTCCCACGAGGCTTTCCCATGAGGCCTTCCCACGAGGCTTTCCCACAGGGCTGGCACACGTGCCACCGTGGTGTGAGTCGATCCTCGGCTTGAAAGTCGAGGCAGTGCAGGGAAAACAGGTTTCCCTTTAATGGACTGAGACATCTGGGGACTCTGGGAATGGTGGCACGACCCTGGAGTTCCTCTCGCCTTTCCTGTGGAGAGTGTCTCCTGTTGAGATGCGCCGGGAATGCCGGGAATTCTTTCCCGACCACGCAGGGAAAGGATCCCTACTCTCGAGCTAGGAGGCAGAAACGCGGCTCCTCTGTATGTGGGCGGGACTCCTGTGCTTCCTCTCAAGTGGAGACGGGTATGTCGGGGAACTTCTTGAGTTGCAGCAAGGGTGTGAAGGACCCTTTGGAAGTTTCAGAGGTTAGAGGTAATTAGCCTCGAGACGCCTCAGCGGAAATGGCCTCATCTCGCCTGGAGGGGAGAACCTCCTGGATTATCTCGAGTTTCGGCAGGAGCTCTCGACTGCGACGGTGACCTCAGGGACCCGCTCTGGTGGCCTCAGGAAAGGCCAGTCCCATTGGAGTTGCTCGGGGGCCTCTTGGGATTCCTCTCCCGTCGATGCCGGAGCCTAAGACCTTGTGTGGAGTCGGTGCCGAAACCTGAGGATTCCTCTCCAGTGCTGACATGGATCTTGGGGGGTACTCTTGGAGTCTCCCCAGGGGAGTCAGTTCTCGTCTCGAGTGGGGCATGCACGGGCGCTTTCTTCTCCAACTGTAGCAGCAGTGTCACAATTCCCTTCGCTTGGATCAAGGGATCTGTGGCTTTCCCTCGAGGCTTTCCACGAGGCTTTTCCCACGAGGCTTTCCCACAGGGTTTTCCCACGTGCCTCGGTGGTGTGAGTCGATCCTCGGCTTGAAAGTCGAGGCAGTGCAGGGAAAACTGGTTGCCCTGGAATGGAGTGAGACATCTGGGGGTCCCTGGCAATGGTGGCACGACCCTGGAGTTCCTCTCGTCTTTCTTGTGGAGAGCGCCTCCTCTTGCGATGCGACGGGAACGCGGGAATTCTTTCCCGACCACGCAGGGAAAGGATCCCACCTCTCGAGCTAGGAGGCGGAAACGGGGCTCCTCTGGATGTGGGCGGACTCTCGTGCTTCCTCTCGAGTGGAGACGGGAATGTTGGGGAACTTCTTGAGTTGCAGCAAGGGTGTGAAGGACCCTTTGGAAGTTCCAGAGGTTAGTTGTGGTTAGCCTCGAAACGCCTCAGCGGAAATGGGCCTCATCTCGCCTGGAGGGAGAACCTCCTGGATTTTTCTCGAGTGGCGGCAGGTGCTCTCGACTTACGACGGGGACCTCAGGGGCCAGCTCTGGTGGCCTCAGGAAAGGCCAGTCTCCTTGCAAGTTGCTCGGGGGCCTCTCGGGATTCCTCTCCCGGCGATCAGGGGACCTAAGACCTTGTGTGGAATCGGGCCGGAACCTGAGGATTCCTCTCCAGTGCTGACATGCATCTTGGGATAATTCTGGAGTCTCCCCAGGGAGTCAGACCTCGTCTCGAGTGGGGCATGCACGTGCACTTCCTCCCGAGCTGTAGCAGCAGGGGTCACGCTTCCCTTCGTGGATCAAGGAATCAGTGGCTTTCCCTGGATGCTTTCCCACGAGGCTTTCCCACAGGGCTGTCCACGTGCCACCGTGGTGTTACTCGATCCTCGTCTTGAAAGTCGAGGCAGTGCAGGGAAAACAGCTTTCCCTGGAATGGACTGAGACTTCTGGGGACTCTGGGAATGGTGCACGACCCTGGAGTTACTCTCGCCTTTCCTGTGGAGAGGGCCTCCTCTT
>NW_017210190.1:0-2798 GCF_001704415.2 Capra hircus
TTTTAGGCTGCCTCTCCAGGAAGGAGCAGGCAGCAGGAGCCTGGAGTCCGCCACTGGCGCCTTTCTTGCCTCAGCTCCAATCCTGCCTTGCCTTTGCACTTAGGTCCCAGTCCTCCTTAAGGAGAGCTTAGGGGCTGGTGGGTTGCACACTGCCAAGGGCTCAGCAGTGAGAATTCTGTCAGAGGGAAGGGAAGGCAACTGCAGGCTCCTCCAGCGGTTGCTTGGCCGCCCAGATTCAGCGCCACACGGAGAGCACCAGGCTCCCAGGTCCCCTGGCTGGGGTTTTCAGCCCCGCACACACGGAGGCTGATTCCTTGGGTGCCCAGAAAGTGTATGACAGACGTAGGTTCCCTAGCACTCTCCTCCCCAGCAGAGACATGTGCAGGTGTTTGGGGCCTGATCCTGCGTGTCTGGGTTCCTGCCCACAGCCCCAACTCAGGGGACAGCCCCTGAGGCAAGACCTGCTGGAGGAGCCCTGCGCCCCCGCCCGATAGGCGAGTGCACAGCCAGCAGGAAGCGAGCCTCCTCGGGGAAGAGGAGGCAGCAAGTCCCCGTCAAGCTGAAATCCCTGCTTACACGAAGCTAAGTGCGACTCCAGTACGGCAGATCTCTAGCTCTGTTCAGAGGCCCGATCTGGCAGAGTTCCTGGCACCAAGATGCTCTGCCCATAGGCGAGCCTTGCGCAGACTTGCCTTGCTTTAAGGCTCCCTCCCCAGGAAGGAGCAGGCTGTGTGAGGCTCGGAAACGCCACTGGCGCCTTCCTGGCTTCAGCTCTACCCCTGCCTTGCCTTTGCACTTAGGTCCCAAGCGTCCTTGAGGAGGGCTTAGGGGCTGGTGGGTTGCACACTGCCAAGGCTCCAGCAGTGAAAGCTCTGTCAGAGGGAAGCGAAGGGCAACAGCAGGGCTCCTTCAGCGGTTCCTTGGCCGCCCAGACAAAGCTCCGCACGGAGAGCACCAGGTTCCAAGGGCCCCTGGCTGGGTTTTGCATCCCCACACTCCCAGAGGCTGACTCCGTGGGTGCCTAGAAAGTGTGTGAGAGACGTAGGTTCCCTAGCACTCTCCTCCCCAGCAGAGACATGTGCAGGTGGTTGGGGCCTTATCCTGCGTGTCTGGGTTCCCGCCCACAGCCTCAACTCAGGGGAAGCAGCCCCTGAGGCAAGACCTGCTGGAGGAGCCCTGCGCGCCCGCCTGATAGGCGAGAGCACAGCCAGCAGTGTAGCGAGCCTCCTCGGAGAAGAGGAGGCAGCCCAGCCCAGTCAAGAGGAAAGCCCTGCTTGCACGGAGCTAAGTGGGCCTCCAGTACGGCAGAGCTCTAGCTCTGCTCAGAGCCCCGATCTGGCAGAGTTTCTGGCGCGAGCTGCTCGGCCGGGGCTCGCCTTGCCCAGACTTGCCTTGCTTTTAGGCTCCCTCCCCAGGAAGGAGCTGTCTGAGCGAGCCTGGGAGACGCCACTGGTGCCTTCCTTGCCTCAGCTCCAATCCTGCCTTGCCTTTGCACATAGGTGCCAGGCTCCGTTGGGGAGGCTTAGGGGTGGTGGGTTGCACACTGCCAAGGGCTTCAGCCAGTGAGAGCTCTGTCAGAGGGAAGGGAAGGGCAACTGCAGGGCTCCTCCAGCGGTTTCTAGGCCGCCTAGAATCAGCGCCGCACCGAGAGCACCAGGCTCCCAGGGCCCCTGGCTGGGGTTTCAGCCCCGCACACACGGAGGCTGATTCCTTGGGTGCCCAGAAAGTGTATGACAGACGTAGGTTCCCTAGCACTCTCCTCCCCAGCAGAGACATGTGCAGGTGTTTGGGCCTGATCCTGCGTGTCTGGTTCCTGCCCACAGCCCAACTCAGGGGAAGCAGCCCCTGAGGCAAGACCTGCTGGAGGAGCCCTGCGCCCCGCCTGATAGGCGAGTGCACAGCCAGCAGGGAAGCGAGCCTCCTCGGGGGGAAGAGGAGGCAGCAAGTCCCCGTCAAGCTGAAAATCCCTGCTTACACGAAGCTAAGTGCGACTCCAGTACGGCAGATCTCTAGCTCTGTTCAGAGGCCCGATCTGCAGAGTTCCTGGCACCAAGATGCTCTGCCATAGGCGAGCCTTGCGCAGACTTGCCTTGCTTTAAGGCTCCCTCCCCAGGAAGGAGCAGCTGCTGGTGAGGCTCGGAAACGCCACTGGCGCCTTCCTGGCTTCAGCTCTACCCCCTGCCTTGCCTTTGCACTTAGGTCCAAGCGTCCTTGAGGAGGGCTTAGGGCTGGTGGGTTGCACACTGCCAAGGCTCCAGCAGTTGAAAGCTCTGTCAGAGGGAAGCGAAGGGCAACAGCAGGGCTCCTTCAGCGGTTCCTTGGCCGCCCAGACAAAGCTCCGCCACGGAGAGCACCAGGTTCCAAGGGCCCCTGGCTGGGTTTTGCATCCCCACACTCCCAGAGGCTGACTCCGTGGGTGCCTAGAAAGTGTGTGAGAGACGTAGGTTCCCTAGCACTCTCCTCCCCAGCAGAGACATGTGCAGGTGGTTGGGGCCTTATCCTGCGTGTCTGGGTTCCCGCCCACAGCCTCAACTCAGGGGAAGCAGCCCCTGAGGCAAGACCTGCTGGAGGAGCCCGCGCGCCCGCCTGATAGGCGAGAGCACAGCCAGCAGTGTAGCGAGCCTCCTCGGGAGAAAGAGGAGGCAGCCGAGCCCAGTCAAGAGGAAAGCCCTGCTTGCACGGAGCTAAGTGGGCCTCCAGTACGGCAGAGCTCTAGCTCTGCTCAGAGCCCGATCTGGCAGAGTTTTCTGGCGCGAGGCTGCTCGGCCGGGGGCTCGCCTTGCCCAGACTTGCCTTGC
>NW_017210191.1:0-2798 GCF_001704415.2 Capra hircus
AAGGTCTTAGGCCCCTGCATCGACGTGAGAGGAATCCCGTGAGGCCCCAGAACAACTTGCATGGGGACTGATCTTTCCTGAGGCCACCACAGTGGGTCCCTGCGGTCCCTGTCGTAAGTCGAGAGCACCTGCTGCAACTCGAGAAAATCCAGGAGGTTCTCCCCTCCAGGCGAGCTGATTCCCATTACCGCTGAGGTATCTCGAGGCTAATCACACTTACCTCTGGAACTTCCAAAGAGTCCTTCACACCCTTACTGAACTCAAGAAGTACCCGACATACCCGTCTCCACCCGAGAGGAAGCACGAGAGTCCTGCCCACATCCAGAGGAGCCCCGTTTCCGCCTCCTAGCTCGAGAGCAGGGATGCTTTCCCTCCGTGGTCGGGATAGAATTCCCGGTGTTCCCATCACATCTCAAGAGGAGGCGGGCTCCACAGGAAAGGCGAGAGGAACTCCACGGTCGAGCCACCATTCCCAGAATCCTCTGGATGTCTCAGTCCATTCCAGGGAAACCTGTTTTCCCTGCACTGCGTCGAATTTCAAGCCGAGGATCGAATCACACCACGGTGGCACGTGGGACAGCCCTGTGGGAAAGCCTCGTGGGGAAGCCTTGAGGGAAAGACACAGATCCCTTGATCCACGCGAAGGGAAGCGCGACACTGCTGCTACAGCTCGGGAGGAAAGCGCACGTGCAAGCCCGACTCGAGACGAGGACTGACTGCCCTGGGGAGACTCCAGAAGTACCTAAGATCCATGTCTGCACTGGAGAGAAATCCTCAGGTTCCGGCACTGAGTCCACAGAAGGTCTTAGGCCCCAGCATGGACGGGAGAAGAATCCCGAGAGGCCCTCGAGCAACTCGCATGGGGACTGGCCTTTCCTGAGGCCACGAGAGCGGGTCCCTGAAGTCCCCATCGTAAGTCGAGAGCACCTGCCGCAACTCGAGAAAATCCAGGAGGTTTTCCCCTCCAGGCTCGATGAGGACTATTTCCGCTGAGGCAACTAGAGTCTAATCACACCTAAACTCTGGAACTTCCAAAGGGTCCTTCACACCTTGCTGCAACTCAAGAAGTTCCCCGACATACCCATCTCCACTCGAGAGGAAGCACGAGAGTCCCGACCACATCCAGAGGAGCCCCGTTTCCACCTCCTAGCTCGAGAGGAGGGATCCTTTCCCTGCGTGCTCGGGAAAAATTTCCTGGTGTTCCCGTCGCATCTCAAGAGGAGGCGCTCTCCACAGGAAAGGCGAGAGGAACTCCAGGGTCGTGCCACCATTCCAAGAGTCCCCTAGATATCTCAGTCCATTCCAGGGAAACCTGTTTTCCCTGCACTGCCTCGAATTTCAAGCCGAGGATCGACTCACACCACGGTGGCACGTGGGACAGCCCTGTGGGAAACCCTCGTGGAAAAGCCTTGTGGGAAAGCCTCGTGGGACCGCCCTTTGGGAAAGCCTCGTGGGAAAGACTCGTGGGAAAGCCACGAGGGAAAGCCACAGATCCCTTGATCCACGCGAAGGGAAGCACGACACTGCTGCTAGAGCTCGAAGGAAAGCACACGTGCATGCCCCACTCGAGACGAGGACTGACTACCCTGGGGAGACACCAGAAGTACCCAAGATCCATGTCTGCACTGGAGAGGAATCCTCAGTTCCGGCACCGATTCCACACAAGATCTTTGGCCCGGCATCGACAGGAGAGGAATCCCGAGAGGCCTGCGAGCTACTCGCATGGGGACTGGCCTTTCCTGAGGCCACCAGAGCGGGTCCCTGAGGTCCCTGTCGTAAGTCGAGAGCACCTGCCGCAACTCGAGAACATCCAGGCGGTTCTCCCCTCCAGGCGAGATGAGGCACATTTCCGCTAAGGGTGTCTCGAGGCTAATCACACCTAACCTCTGGAATTTCCAAAAGGGTACTTCACACCCATGCTGCAACTCAAGAAGATCCCCGACATACCCATCTCCACTCGAGAGGAAGCACGAGAGTCCCGCCCACATCCAGAGGAGCCCCGTTTCTGCCTCCTAGCTCCAGAGGAGGAATCCTTTCCCTGCGTTGTGGGGAAAGAATTCCCGGTGTTCCCATCGCATCTTAAGAGGAGGCGCTCTCCACAGGAAAGGCGAGAGGAACTACAGGGTCGTGAAGCATTCTCAGAGTCCCCCAGATGTCTCAGTCCATTCCAGGGAATCCTGTTTTCCCTGCACTGCCTCGACTTTCAAGCCGAGGATCTACTCACACCACGGTGGCACGTAGGACAGCCTGTGGGAAAGCCTCGTGGGAAAGCCTCGTGGGACAGCCCTGTGGGATAGCCTCGTGGGAAAGCCTCGTGGGAAAGCCTTGAGGGAAAGCCCCTTATCCCTTGATCCACGCGAAGGGAAGCGTGACATGCTGCTACTGCTCGGGAGGAAAGCGCACATGCATGCCCCCACTCGAGACGAGGACTGATTCCACTGGGGAGACTCCAGAAGTACCCAAGATCCATGTCAGCACTGGAGAGGATTGCTCAGGTTCCGGCACCGACTCCACACAAGATCTTAGGCCCCGGCATACACGGGAGAGGAATCCCGAAAGGCCCCGAGCAACTCGCATGGGACTGGCCTTTACTGAGGCCACCAGAGCGGGTCCCTGAGGTCCCTGTCGTAAGTCGAGAGCCCTGCCGCAGCTCGAGAAAATCAAGGATGGTCTCGCCTCCAGGTCAGATGAGTCCCATTTCCTCTGAGGCGTCTCGAGGCTATTCACACCTAACCTCTGGCATTCCAAGGGTCCTTCACACCCTTGCTGCAACTCAAGAAGTTCCCCGACATACCCGT
>NW_017210192.1:0-2798 GCF_001704415.2 Capra hircus
CCCCAGATGTCTCAGTCCATTCCAGGGATACCTGTTTTTCCTGCACTGCCTAGACTTTCAAGCCGAGATCGACTCACACCACGGTGGCACGTGGGACAGCCCTGCGGGAGAGCCTTGCGGGAAAGCCTCGTGGGAAAGCCTCGAGGGAAAGCCACAGATCCTTGATCCAAGCGAAAGGAAAGCGTGACACTGCTGCTACAGCTCGGGAGGAAAGCGCAAGTGCAAGCCCCCACTCGAGACGAGGACTGACTCCCCTGGGGAGACTCCAGAAATATCCGAAGATCCATGTCAGCACCGGAGAGGAATCCTCAGGTTCCGACAGCGACTCCACACAAGATCTTAGGCCCGGATCGACGGGAGATGAATCCCGAGATGACCCCGAGCAACTCGCTGGGGACTGGCTTTCCTGAGGCCACCAGAGCGGTCCCTGAGGTCCCCGTCGTAAGTTGAGAGCACCTGCCGCAACTCGAGAAAATCCAGGAGGTTCTCCCCGTCAGGCGAGATGAGCCGATTTTCGCTGAGGCATCTCGAGGCTAATCACACCTAAACTCTGGAACTTAAAAAGGGTCCTTCACACCCTAGCTGCAACTCAAGAAGTTCCCCGACATACCCGTCTCCTGTCGAGAGGAATCACGAGAGTCCCTCCCTCATCCAGAGGAGCGCCGTTTCCGCCTCCTAGCTCGAGAGGAGGGATCTTTCCCTGCGTGGTCGGCAAAGAATTCCCGGCGTTCCCGTCGCATCTCAAGAGGAGGCGCTCTCCACAGGAAAGGCGAGAGGAACTCCAGGGTCGTGCCACCATTCCCAGAGTCCCCCAGATGTCTCAGTCCATTCCAGGGAAATCTGTTTTCCCTGCACTGCCTCGATTTCAAGCCGAGGATCAACTCACACCACAGTGGCACGTGGACAGCCCTGTGGGAAAGCCTCGTGCGAAAGCCACAGATCCCTTGATCCTCGCGAAGGGAAAGCGTGACACTGCTGCTACAGCTCGGGAGGAAAGCGCACATCCATGCCCCCACTCGAGACGAGGACTGACTCCCCTGGGGAGACTCCAGAAGTACCCCAAGATCCATGTCAGCACTGGAGAGGAATCCTCAGGTTCCGGCACCGACTATACACAAGGTCTTAGGCACCGGCATCGACGAGAGAGGAAACCCGAGAGGCCCCCATGCAACTCGCATGGGGACTGGCCTTTCCTGAGGCGACCAGAGCGGGTCCCTGAGGTCCCCGTCGTAAGTCGAGAGCACCTGCCACAACTCGAGAAAATCCAGGAGGTTCTCCCCTCCAGGCGAGATGAGGCCCATTTCCGCTGAGGCGTCTCGAGGCTAATCACACCTAAACTCTGGAACTTCCAAAGGGTCCTTCACACCCTTGCTGCAACTCAAAGAAGTTCCCGACATACCCGTCTCCACTTGAGAGGAAGCACGGGAGTCCCCCCCCACATCCAGAGGAGCCCCGTTTCTGCCTCCTAGCTTGAGAGGAGGGATCCTTTCCCTGCGTGGTCGGGAAAGAATTCCGGCGTTCCCGTCGCATCTCAAGAGGAGGCGCTCTCCAACAGGAAAGGCGAGAGAGAACTCCAGGGTCGCGCCACCATTCCCAGAGTCCCCCAGATGTCTCAGTCCATTCCAGGGATACCTGTTTTCCCTGCACTGCCTTGACTTTCAAGCCGAGGATCAACTCACACCACGGTGGCACGTGGGACAGCCCTGCGGGAAAGCCTTGCGGGAAAGCCTCGTGGAAAGCTCGAGGGAAAGCCACAGATCCCTTGACCCACGTGAAGGAAGCGTGACACTGCTGCTACAGCTCGGGAGAAAAGCGCACGTGCATGCCCCCACTCGTGTAGAGGACTGACTGCCCTGAGAGACCCCAGAAGTACCCCAAGATCCATGTCAGCACTGGAGAGGAATCCTCAGGTTCCAGCACCAACTCCACACAAGATCTTAGGCCCAGGCATCGACGGGAGAGGAATCCCGAGAGGTCCCCGAGCAACTCGCATGGGGACTGGCCTTTCCTGAGTCCACCAGAGCGGGTCACTGAGGTCCCCATCATAAGTCGAGAGCACCTGCCGCAACTCGAGAAAATCCAGGAGGTTCTCCCTCTAGGCGAGATGAGGCCCATTTCCGCTGAGGTGTCTCGAGGCTAATCACACCTAAACTCTGGAACTTCCAAAGGGTCCTTCTCACCCTTGCTGCAACTCAAGAAGTTCCCCGACATACCCGTCTCCACTCGAGAGGAAGCACGAGAGTCCCGCCCAAATCCAGAGGAGCCCCGTTTCCGCCTCCTAGCTCGAGGGGAGGGATCCTTTCCCAGCGTGGTCGGGAAAGAATTCCCAGCGTTCCCGTTGCATCTCAAGAAGAGGCGCTCTCCACAGGAAAGGCGAGAGGAAGTCCAGGGTCGTGCCACAATTCCCAGAGTCCCCTGGAAGTCTCAGTCCATTCCAGGGAAACCTGTTTTCCCTGCACTGCCTCGACTTTCAAGCCGAGGATCGACTCACACCACGGTGGCACGTGGGAAAGCCCTGTGGGAAGCCTCGTGGGAAAAGCGTCATGGAAAGTCTAGAGGGAAAGCCACAGATCCCTTGATCCACGAAAAGGAAGCATGACACTGCTGCTACAGCTCGGGAGGAATCGCACGTGCATGCCCCCTCTCGAGACAAGGACTGACTCCCCTGGGGGGAGACTCCAGAAGTACCACAAGATCCATGTCGGACTGGATAGGAATCCTCAGGTTCCGTCAATGAGTCCACACAAGGTCTTAGGCCCCAGCATCGACGGGGAGGAAATCCCGAGAGGCCCGGAGAA
>NW_017210193.1:0-2798 GCF_001704415.2 Capra hircus
CTTTCCCACAGGGCTGTCCCACGTGCCATCGCCCGTGAGTCAATCCTCGGCTGAAAGTCGAGGCAGTGCAGGGAAACAGGTTTCCCTGGAATGGCCTGAGACATCTGGGGGACTCTGGGAATGGTGGCAAGACCTGGAGTTCCTCTCGCCATTCCTGTGGTTGCGCCTCCTCTTGAGATGCGAGGGGAACGCCGGGAATTCTTTCCGGATAACGCAGGAAAAGGATCCTTCTCTCGAGCTTATGAGACTGAAACGGCTCCTCTGGATGTGGGCAAGAATCTCGTGCTTCCTCTCGAGTGGAGAGGGGTATTTCGGGGAACTCCTTGAGTTGCAGCTAGGGTTTGAAGGGCCGTTTGTTAGTTCCAGACGCTTGTTGATTAGCCTCAAGATGCCTCATCGGATATGGGCCATATCTCGCCTGGAGGGAGAACCTCCTGGATTTTCTCGAGTTGCAGCAGGAGCTCTCGACTTACGACTTGGACCTCAGAGACCCGCTTTGGTGGCCTCATGAAAGGCCAGTCCCATGTAAGTTGCTCGGGGCTTCTCGGGATTCCTCTCCCGTCGATGCCGGGCCTAAGACTTTGTGTGGAATCGGTGCCGGAACCTGAGGATTCCTCTCCAGTGCTGCAATGGATCTTGGGGTATTTCTGCAGTCTCCCCAGGGAGTCAGTCCTCGTCTCGAGTGGGGGCATGCACGTGCGCTTTCCTCCCAGCTGTAGCAGCACTGTCATGCTTCCCTTCTCGTGGATCAAGGGATCTGTGCTTTCCCCGAGGCTTTCCCACGAGGCTTTCCCACGAGGCTTCCCAGTGGGCTGTCCCACGTGCCACCGTGGTGTGAGTCGATCTTCGGCTTGAAAGTCGAGGAAGTGCAAGGAAAACAGGTTTCCCTGGAATGGACTGAGACATCTGGGGACTCTGGGACTGGTGTCACGACACTGGAGTTCCTCTCGTGTTTCCTGTGGAGAGTGCCTCCTCTTGAGACGCGACGGGGAACGCCGGGAATTCTTTCCCGACCACGCAGGAAAGGATCCCTCCTCTTGACCAAGGAGGCGGAAACGGGCCTCCTCTGGATGTGGCAGAACTCTCGTGCTTCCTCTCGAGTGGAGACGGGTATATCGGGGAACTTCTTGAGTTGCAGCAAGGGTGTGAAGGACCCTTTGGAAGCTCCAGAGGTTAGGTGTGATTAGCCTCGAGACGCCTCAGCAGAAATGGGCCTCATCTCGCCTGGAGGGAGAACCTCCTGAATTTTCTCGAGTTGCGGCAGGTGCTCTCGACTTAGGACGGGGACCTCAGGACCAACTCTGGTGGCCTCAGGAAAGGCCAGTCCCCATGCGAGTTGCTCGGGGCCTCTCGGGATTCCTCTCTCGTCGATGCCGGGGCCTAAGATCTTGTGTGGAGTCGGTGCCGGAACCTGAGGATTCCTCTCCAGTGCTGACATGGATCTTGGGGTACTTCTGGAGTCTCCCCAGGGGATTCAGTCCTCCTCTCGAGTGGGGGCATGCACGTGCGCTTTCCTCCCAAGCTGTAGCAGCAGTGTCACGCTTCCCTTCGCGTGGATCAAGGGATCTGGGGCTTACCCTCAAGGCTTTCACATGAGGCTTTCCCACAGGGCTGTCCCACGTGCCACCGTGGTGTGAGTCGATCCTCGGCTTGAAAATCGAGGCAGTGTAGGGAAAACAGGTTTCCATGGAATGGACTGAGACATCTGGGGGACTCTAGGATTGGTGCCACGACCCTGGAGATCCTCTCTCCTTTCCTGTGGAGGGCGCCTCCTCTTGAGATACGACGGGAACGCCGGGAATTCTTTCTCGAGCACACAGGGAAAGGATCCCTCCTCTCGAGCTAGGAGGCGGAAACGGGGCTCCTCTGGATGTGGCCGGGACTCTCGTGCTTCCTCTCGAGTGAGACGGGTATGTCGGGGAACTTCTTAAGTTGCAGCAAGGGTGTGAAGGACCCTTTGAAAGTTCCAGAATTTAGGTGTGATTAGCCTCGAGACGCCTCAGCGGAAATGGGCCTCATCTCGCCTGGAGGGAAGAAACGCCTGGATTTTCTCGAGTTGTGGCAGCTGCTCTCGTCTTAAGGCGGGGCCTCAGGAACCCGCTCTGGTGGCCTCAGGAAAGGCCAGTCCCCATGCGAGTTGCTCGGGAGCCTCTCGGGATTCCTCTCCCGTCGATGCCGTGGCCTAAGGTCTTGTTTGGAGTCGGTGCCGGAACCTGAGGATTCCTCTCCAGTGCTGACATGGATCTTGGGGTAATTCTGGAGTCTCCCCAGTGGAGTCAGTCCTCGTCTCGAGTGGAGGCATCCACGTGCGCTTTCCTCCCGAGCTGTAGCAGCAGTGTCGCTCTTCCCTTCCGTGGATCAAGGAATCTTTGGCTTTTCCTCGAGGCTTTCCCACGAGGCTTTCTCACAGGCTGTCCCTCATGCCACCGTGTGGTGTGAGTCGGTCCTCCGCTTGAAAGTCGAGGCGGTGCACGGAAAACAGGTTTCCCTGGAATGGACTGAGACATCTGGGGGACTCTGGGAATGGTGGCACGACCCTGGAGTTCCTCTCGCCTTTCCTGTGGAGAGCGCCTCCTCTTGAGATGCGACGGGAACGCCGGGAATTCTTTCCCGACCACGCAGTGAAAGGATCCCTCTTCTCGACCTAGGAGGCGGAAACGGGGCTCCTCTGGATGTGTGCGGACTCTCGTGCTTCCTCTCGAGTGGAGACGCGTATGTCGGGAACTTCTTGAGTTGCAGTAAGGGTGTGAAGGACCCTTTGGAAGTTTCAGAGTTTAGGTGTCATTAGCCTTGAGACG
>NW_017210194.1:0-17833 GCF_001704415.2 Capra hircus
ATAACCAAATATTTAGCGCTGTACTCAATTCAGAATTATGTATTTTCTTCTCTCAACACATGCTATCCCTCTGTCTCAATACTTTAGTCTTTTTTCCTATATCCTTAACAACTCCAATCATCTTGTGTAAATATTGCATTCTTCAAGTTTCCTATGAAAAGTAAATTCCTTAAGAAATCCTGGTAGAGTGGGTTTTTTGGGTTCCCATGCTACACTATACTATTCTACTACGCATAGAGTTTCTGATCTGTTTTCAAATGTGTGTGTACTTGCCTGTGGTCATTAGGTGATTAACTGTGAGTGGAGAGGGGCCTGGTTACAATTTTAATCACCAAATTTCTAGCACTTATTATAGTAAATATTATTTCAATTGAATTAAGTAGATAAGCTTGTGAAAGACCCTAAGAATTAGTAAAGCATTTTTTAATAATTTGAAAATACTACTCTTTATTTGATGTAATTCTCTATGTTCACATTTTTATGGGGTTTTTGCTATAACTGAAAGGAAAAAGGAATTGTTTATGGCCACTTTCATTTCCATTACGTATAAGCAATGCAAGAATGTTTTACTGGAAGCCATTATGCCTAGGGAAGCAATATCACAGCGGCTTGGAAGTAAACTGATAATTCAAATGTTGATGGCACTATTACTTCTGCTTCTAAGGTGATGTACAAAAATATGTAATCATTCTCTGTTCTTCAGACACATTTTGCTTATTTTTAAAAACAAGAATGACAGAAAAGGATATATAGATATAATGGCATATATAGTATAAATAGGTAACCGGAAGTTTTGAATTTGTCTTTGTATATGATCTTGGAAAATCTCTATGTACTTTCATTTTTAGTTCCCTTTCCTTAAAATGAGTATAATAATATTTAACTCACAGGAATATTATGAGCACCACATGGGGAAATATGAATGGACATAGTGTGTTAACTGAAAAGATTTGTATACAATGAAAACAAATAATTGAAAGTTTTGCTTAAAATTATTAACCTACCAAAACTTACACTATTCACTCAAAAAATATAACCCTGTGTTTTCAAGAGTATAAAATATACCACACTGGGTTAATACATGTGTTCAAAAAGACACATGCATAAACACCTAAATGCATAGATATGGGAGCATTTATTGAAATTAAAAGTCCAACTGATATGTGCATATACATATATATTAGTATATATACATATATGTCCATTATTCATAGTTAATTGGCTAATAAAAGCTTATGGATGATTATAATGAGCTACTTTTCTATGTAACTGTACTTAGTTATTAGTTTTCTTAATCTTGACAATAATTTTACTGCTGTCAAAAATATGTAAAATCATTTTGAAGTGTTTAGGAAGCTATAAAGAGGAACATAGATAATGAGTTAATTTCTTATCAAAATTCAACACAAAATCTGAATTTTATTTTTCTTTTTGAATACAAAGATATTATTTATATTTTTATAAATTTATGTTTTGCTTGTACTATTAGAAAACATTTGCTTTTACAGACTCATACCTATCACAGGATATAGAATTTAAAAATACAAGAAAATAGTATTTACCTCGTATCTAAATAACTCCTCCAGAACTGTCACTTACAGGACAGACATAAAAGTTCAACCTCAAGAATTCTTATCTTTCCAGCTAACTATGCAAATCCAAACCAACTGTATAGCTTTCATGATAAGATAACTGAAAAGAGGAGCTTCTGTCATATTGTTGATGTGCCAGAATCATATTTTATCCTAGTGTCAGGATTTTTAGAAACCAAATCAGACCTAAACTAATTCAAAATTTCAAAGCGTGCCTTTAGCATTATAGTACTTTTAGAGTCAGTGTGCTTTTTGATGAAAGGTAAACTTTTATAACAACCGTTTTCTTTCAAAAATTCTAGTCCACTTTAATCTCCATTGCAGCCATCTTTCCTTTCAGGTAATCTACCACAAACCACCACAACTGAAGAAAAACTTTTATAATTTTAAAGCAGAAGGAAACTGAACTCCTTAATAAGGCAGTATAAATAGTAGCCAAACAATGCATATTCCAGTTATATCTAACACAACCAGATTCCTTTCTCTCCAGTAAAAATCATGACATTGATTTCATTCAAGACCTACCTTGTCCTGGATTCATCCTGCAATGCAGCTTTGGACTGATCATAATTATTTATATTTCTAAGTTAACATAATATATTCCATGGAAACTCAAAAGTTACTTCTTAAAGACTTTTGATTATGGAGAAATAACTAAGCAAAACTATTTATTAGTATGCAAAGGCAACTAAAACAAAGATGGAATACAGAATTTTAAAAGACAAAACAAGAACACTGTATTATTCACATTACTTTTCAGTAAAAAAGTTAAAAGTCCTCCACAAATATCTGAATAACAAACCAACCATTTTAATATTAATTATGTCTTATCAATATGCTCATATAGAGGTACAATTTAACAGAGAAGCACTTATGTATGTATGTGTGTTCCTTTATTTTTCTGGTACTACTGTCAGTTCTATTAAACAAGGTTATAAAGATATTTCTCTTTATCATTTTTCAATATGCTGGGGGTATCATTTTCAAGTATTCCTAGCACAGATGATGAAAATCTATATAGCTTCATGAGTTCCAAGAAAGCCATGGATAATAAAAATGGGGAACATTTATAGCTATCACCTTTTTGATAATAGCATTTTAGACAGATATTATCTACGGTGAAATTTTGATCTCAATAGTATTTTATGGTTCTGCTTTTATCTTTTCTCAAGCGGTTTTGATATTGTAGAATAAATGTTGAATTATTGATGCTAAGAAAGATGTATAAAATAATATGGGGTTTTTTTTGTTCATTTAAAAAATTTATTCCTCATATATATTTTTATTGGACATGTTAAGAGTGCTCTTGAGAAGGAAGAGTATGTTACAATCTAAATCCTATGGCATGCTTTGTTTTCACTTGTGAAGGAAAGTGTATCATAATCAATTTTATTAGTAATACTATATTCCATGCTTTCAGTAATTCCAGGCATTACCACCAATGGCTTAAAGATGAAACTATTGGATTAATATGGATTAATATGATTAAGGATTAATATGATCTTTAATTTTTTAATAATAAGAATTCATTTGAGGTTCCATAATGATGTGGTATATGTGTTTGCATATATATCATCAAAATAATCTATAATATACTATATGAATGATATACAAATATTATAATATCCAAACCTTAATCTTAAGAAAATAATCATATCTTTATCTCATATCTTCTATAAGTTTATATATGTGCAACATATTTATCATTAATGTACTGTGCAATAAACTTCATACTCATAATTTTTATAATAACACTCACAATTTCTAATGACCAAACTACTAACATATCACTTGTTCAATAAGTATTAAAATGTAAGATCAAATAAAAGTCTCATACTAATGAATACATATGAACTGTGTACCACACTGTAGTTTTTGTAATTCTGTTATTGAATATTCTTAAATATTTTGCATACTTTTCATTCCTTCTATGGTCTTATTTTTTTTAACAATTCCACATGTGACTTCACTGTTAAAATCTATTTCAGATTTTGGACTATATTTTTTCGATTGTAAATAATAAAATTTTAAACCTCTGTCTTTCAAATCATACTCAAAGAGGTTCAGATGGCAAATGTTTCATTTTTTAAGACTATTTACAAAGAGATTTAACAGAGATTTTCTAGGATTATGAATTTTTCAAATAATACTCACTGTGCAATGCTCTTTCAGTACGTTTTCATGTGTGACTAAAGCTCATAAAGTAACAATGTAACTTCCAACAGGAAAAATGTTTCGAATTTTCAAATACAGCATATTTTTTTAATGCATATAATCATGAAAAGTTGAAAAGAATTAGCAGGCCTAAGTTAATTTGGCAATTCTGAGGGTATTCTTAGACACAAAGCATCAGACACAACTGAGCAATTGAACAATTCTCAGATTGGAGTCTTGTCACATAGGATACCAATTTCCCTATTGGTACTCTAAGGTATTCTCTAAGGTTTTTGCTTTCTTTTGGGGGGGGGGTATAATTTTTTCCCAAAGCAGGTTCTGTATTACTTTCTCGATTCTAACCTCAACTCCAGTTGTTCCCGATTACTGCTACTACCCTAGTGTTAGGCCCTTGTCTTCCAGTTACTGCAACCATTTAAACAGAAAACAGCATACAAATGATGCTGTTGTCTCTGTCATATCTGCAGTATGGCAGTGGAGCTAAAAAACACCCTAATTCACAAGATCTGTTAAGAGACCACTTAAAACAGATGTTGCACAATTTGTTGTTTTTTATTCAAGACATGCAGATCATGCTGGAGAGGTCTGACAGACTGTGGTCCATTGGAGAAGGGAATGGCAAACCACTTCAGTATTCTTGCCTTGAGAACCCCATGAACAGTATGAAAAGGCAAAATGATAGGATACTGAAAAAGGAACTCCCCAGGTCAGTAGGTGCCCAACACGTTACTGGGATCAGTGGAGAAATAACTCCAGAAAGAACGAAGGGATGGAACCAAAACAAAAACAATACCCAGCTGTGGATGTCACTGGAGACAGAAGCAAGGTCTGATGCTGTAAAAGAGCAATATTGCATAGGAACCTGGAATGTCAGGTCCATGAATCAAGGCAAATTGGAAGAGGTCAAACAAGAGATGGCAAGAGTGAATGTTGACATTCTAGGAATCAGCAAACTAAAATGGACTGGAATGGGTGACTCAGATGACCACTATATCTACTACTGCGGGCAGGAATCCCTCAGAAGAAATGGAGTAGCCATCATGGTCAGAAAAGAGTCCAAAATGCAGTACTTGGATGCAATCTCAAAAACGACAGAATGATCTCTGTTCATTTCCAAGGCAAACCATTCAATATCAGAGTAATCCAAGTCTATGCCCCAACCTGTAACGCTGAAGAAGCTGAAGTTGAACGGTTCTATGAAGACGTACAAGACCTTTTATAACTAACACCCCAAAAAGATGTCCTTTTCATTATAGCGGACTGGAATGCAAAAGTAGGAAGTCAAGAAACACCTGGAGTAACAGGCAAATTTGGCCTTGGAATGTGGAAGGAAGCAGGGCAAAGACTAATAGAGTTTTGCCAAGAAAATGCACTGGTCATAGCAAACAGCCTCTTCTAACAACACAAGAGAAGACTCTACACATGGACATCACCAGATGGTCAACATCGAGATCAGATTGATTATATTCTTTGCAGCTAAGGATGGAGAAGCTCTATACAGTCAACAAAGACAAGGCCAGGAGCTGACTGTGGCTCAGATCATGAACTCCTTATTATCAAATTCAGACATAAATTGAAGAAAGTAGGGAAAATTGCTAGACCATTCAGGTATGACCTCAATCAAATCCCTTATGATTCTACAGTGGAAGCGAGACATAGATTTAAGGGCCTAGATCTGATAGACAGAGTGCCTGATGAACTATGGAATGAGGTTCGTGACACTGTACAGGAGACAGGGATCAAGACCATCCCCATGGAAAAGAAATGCAAAAAAGCAAAATGGCTGTCTGGGGAGGCCTTACAAATAGCTGTGAAAAGACAAGAGGTGAAAAACAAAGGAGAAAAGGAAAGATATAAGCATGTGAATGCAGAGTTCCAAAGAATAGCAAGAAGAGAGAAGAAAGTCTACTTCAGCAATCAATGCAAAGAAATAGAGGAAAAGAACAGAATGGGAAAGACTAGTGATCTCTTCAAGAAAATTAGAGATACCACGGGAACATTTCATGCAAAGATGGGCTCGATAAATGACAGAAATGGTATGGACCTAACAGAAGCAGAAAATATTAAGAAGAGGTGGTAAGAATACACAGAAGAACTGTACAAAAAAGATCTTCATGACCCAGATAATCACCATGGTTTCATCACTCAACTAGAGCCAGACTTCCTGGAATGTGAAGTCAAGTGGGCCTGAGAAAGCATCACTAGGAACAAAGCTAGTGGAGGTGATAGAATTCCAGTTGTGCTATTTCAAATAATAAAAGATGATGCTGTGAAAGTGCTGCACTCAATAAGCCAGCAAATTTGGAAAACTCAGCAGGGGCCACGGGACTGCAAAAGGTCAGTTTTCATTCCAATCCCAAAGAAAGGCAATGCCAACGAATGCTCAAACTACCATACAATTGAACTCATCTCACATGCTAGTAAAGTAATGCTCAAAATTCTCCAACCCAGGCTTCAGCAATACGTGAACCGTGAACTTCCTGATGTTCAATCTGGTTTTAGAAAAGGCAGAGGAACCAGAGATCAAATTGCCAACATCCGCTGGATCATAAAAAAGGCAATAGAGTTCCAGAAAAACATCTATTTCTGCTTTATTGACTATGCCAAAGCCTTTGACTGTGTGGATCACAAGAAACTGTAGAAAATTCTGAAAGAGATGGGAATACCAGACCAACCTGCCTCTTGAGAAATCTGTATGCAGGTCAGGAAGCAACAGTTAGAACTGGACATGGAACAACAGACTGGTTTCAAATAGGAAAAGGAGTACATCAAGGCTGTATATTGTCACTCTGCTTATTTCACTTCTTTGTAGAGTACATCATGAGAAACGCTGGACTGCAAGAAACACAAGCTGGAATCAAGATTGCCAGGAGAAATATCAATAATCTCAGATATGCAGATGATACCACCCTTATGGCAGAAAGTGAAGAGGAACTTAAAAGTCTCTTGATGAAAGTGAAAGTCGAGAGTGAAAAAGTTGGTTTAAAGCTCAACATTCAGAAAACGAAGATCATGGCATCTGGTCCCATCACTTCATGGGAAATAAATGGGGAAACAGTGGAAACAGTGTCAGACTTTAATTTTGGGGGGCTCCAAAATCATTGCAGATGGTGATTGTAGCCATGAAATTAAAAGACGTTCACTCCTTGGAAGAAAAGTTATGACCAACCTAGATAGCATATTCAAAAGCAGAGACATTACTTTGCCGACTAAGGTCCGTCTAGTCAAGGCTATGGTTTTTCCTGTGGTCATGTATGGATATGAGATTTGGACTGTGAAGAAGACTGAGCGCTGAAGAATTGATCCTTTTAAACTGTGGTTTTGGAGAAGACTCTTGAGATTCCCTTGGACTGCAAGGAGATCCAACCAGTCCATTTTGAAGGAGATTAGCCCTGGAATTTCTTTGGAAGGAATGACACTAAAGCTGAAACTCCAGTACTTTGGGCACCTCATGCGAATAGTTGACTCATTAGAAAAGTCTCTGATGCTGGGAGGGATTGGGGGCAGGAGGAGAAGGGGACGACAGAGGATGAGATTACTGGATGGCATCACTGACTCGATGGACATGAGTCTGAGTGACCTCCGGGAGTTGGTGATGGACAGGGAGGCCTGGCGTGCTACGATTCATGGGGTTGCAAAGAGTCGGACATGACTGAGTGATTGAACTGAACGGGGTCACTATATGGATCTAGTCTATATGGATCTAGTCATGACAATGTACTGAGTAATGTTGCCTGTGCTATACAGTATTATTAGGTATCTATTTTATATATTAAAAAAAAGTTAAGTCGCTCAGTCGTGTCCAACTCTTTGCGACCCCATGGACATCAGGCTCCTCCGTCCATGTGATTTTCTAGGCAAGAGTACTGGAGTGGGTTGCCATATCCTTCTCCAGAGAACTTCCCAACCCAGGGATCAAACCCAGGTCTCCCACATTGTAGACAGATGCTTTCTGCCTGAGCCACCACTGATCTTAGCCAAAAGACCGAAGTAGTGCATATATGGGGCTTCACTGGTGGCTCAGGTGTTAAAGAATCTGCCTGCTGATCGACTTCACTTTCACTTTTCACTTTCATGCACTGGAGAAGGAAATGACAACCCACTCCAGTGTTCTTGCCTGGAGAATCCCAGGGACAGGGGAACCTGGTGGGCCATCTGAGTTCGCACAGAATCAGACACAACTGAAGCGACTTAGCAGCAGCAGCAGCATCAGTAACTGATTAACTTTGTGATACAGCAGTAACTAACACAACATGGCAAATCAACTATACCCCAATAAAATTGCTTAAAAATAAAAAACAATTCTTTAAAAAATGCTTCTTTCTATTCCTATAGCGATCAAAACAAATATATTAATTTTCTGCAAATCTTAAAATACACTGCCAAAAAACCTGGAGCTTTACAACAACAGAATTGTATTTTCTCATAGTTATAGAAACAAGAAGACCAAAATTAAATTGTCATCATGGCAGAAGTCTTTCTAAAGATCCCAGGGGAGAATTCATCTTGTAACTGCAAGCATTTTTTTGCCTTAGAGCTGAATGATTACAATTTCTGTCTCATCTGGCTTCTCCTCTGTGTCTTCACTTTTTACTGTATATTCTTTTTATAAGTATGTGTGCAATGGGATTTAGGGCCAGCTCAGGTAAGCCTGCATGAGATCATCTTAAGTTCTAATTTACTTAATTACAACTACAAAGACCACTTTTTCAAATACGTTTATATCACAGATCCAGTGGTTAAGGCCAGAGTTATATAAACTGGTTGGGGGCGGGGGGGGGGGAGGGCAGGGACAATTTGAACTGCTAGATCAATAAATTAGTATTAAGTGCAAATTCCTTTTTTTTTTTTTTTGCTGGCCCAGGATATGAAAGTCATTCTAAACTTGTTGAAAGAAATTTTGTTAATGACTACATAAGATATTCTGAATAAAGACGAAGGTGATGGTATAAGAAACATTTTGGAGGATTAAAATATTCAAAATATTTTGAGCTGAGGAACAGAACGTAAGGACTGAATGACATGCAATAGTATGGCATAGGAGGGCTACTATTACACACATACATTACACCATCTATTCCTATTCAGAAATAGCAATAAACAAGTATCCTTTCGCAGCAATACAGAAATGCTTCATATAAACTTTTTTATATCAAACATAGAATTTATTTATTCTGCCATTCCTACCATTTTTAATATAAATGTATTTATTTTAATTGCAGTTTAATTACTTTACAATATTGTATTGGTTTTTCAAAATTCATAAAACATATATTTTAGTGCATACATCAAGAAGTTCAGGAACACTGCTCTGATGTGATCCATCTGCTTCTTTCATGGACTCCCTTACTACTAGAAGATGCACTTTATACTATTTCCTATCTGCAGTTTTCCTTGGAAACAGGGCTGGCATGGAAACAAAGAAGAAACCTGAAAGAAAAACCTTTTAAATGATAGACAAAAAATATTCAGTCATGAAGACAGTCTGTTTCCTCTCTTTAAAAATACTGTCTGCAGGTCATACATAGATCAGAAAAACTACTTTGTCTCTGTCACTAATTTATTAATTTTTCTTCTCAAATATTCAATTTAATTTGATAGTTTTAACCCCAAAACTACTTTGTAATAAAACCACTTTAAATTAGAATTTAATTTACCAAGATAGCAAAACAAATGAAACTTAACTATAAAATAATAGAATCCAACTTAAACTTAACCTGTACAAACTTGGTACCTATTTTTCCTGCAGAAAAAAAATGTTTTGAGTTCAAGCGACATGTGCAAAAACACATCAACCTACTTTTAGAACTCCCCCAAAATAAAGGCAACTATAACCACTAAAGTTCATTGTCCATATATTAAATGTCAGGTTGTTCCTAAGATAATTATATGTATCATGTAATGTATCTTCATAGCAACTTTATGATTTGGGAACTTATTATTCCTATTTTACGAAGGAAAACATCAATACTGGGGCATCAATATGTTAAATAACATTAACAATAGATTACAGCTAAGAATAGAAGATCTGGGCATTGAATAAGATATTGGGTTACAAGCATAGAACTACTGTACCAACTGCATCTCTAAGACAGTGAGTGCCTCTATAAGGGGTAAGCGCATGCTTGCATGTGTGCATGTGTTCATGTGCATGTGTTAAGTCCCTAGTGTAGAAGGACAATATGATTCCATAACCCAAATAAATATCCTTTTGTATCAGGATCTTTAAATCATTTATGTTCATAAAAGTTAGTTATGTAGTCAAAATAATAAAAATACTCATATAACAATTAGTATATGGGCTGTTTGAATTTGAATAAATGAATTATAGCTTCTATACTGAAAGTTATGATATGGTGCATAGTTAAGATCCATCAATGAGTAGGTTTTTAAAATATTTTTTAGCAGAATTTACTTTCATAGTGATAGCTTTAAGACTGATGATGCCAGTATTTGTTTTTTTTCTTTTTTCCTTCTATTGCAGACAGTGAATATTTTCTAAAGATTAAATCTACCTCATAGATGTCTTTCTTTCTTCAAACACTTTCTGATATTATATATTTATTAAATTTCTTGATATTTTTGTGTAGTGTAAGTAGCACCCACAGTTCCTATACACTACTTAAGTTAACAGCTGGTCCATGCAAAATAAGTCATTTTGTCATCCATTTGTTCTAAGGAAGACATTTGTAACAGTGCACAGCTCAGACAAGAACTGTTACCACTAGAGTTGCACTTTTTAAATAATGTTCAGTTTCTACTTTTAGATACCAGTGAGATAACACCTGTCTAGACAGATGGTCTCTGGACTGTGAAACTAAAGACAGCTGAGAAGCAGAAAAAATCATGTTGGTGACTAGTGTGAAACCATTAGTATCTCTTGTGGAAACCTTTTAGTCCCTGAGAAACACTTTCTATTAAAGACTGATGGGCAATTTAAGCCTGTTATGAATATGAATTAGAAAAATGTAGTTTTTTAGGGAAAATATTTAGTTTATAAAAGACTAAGCGAGAGTGACCTATTGTACTTAGAATTCATGAATCAGACATACCCTTTAAACAATCCAGGACCACAGTTTTCTATCCTCCAAGAAGTATAGCAGTACTACCAATTATTTTGCCACAAAATCAGGCTAAAAAATGTTATAGGCACAACTGATTTTTCCCCCTTTTCAGCCAGCTGTCCCCTGTGGAAACTAGTAAGTGGAAACTAGCTCTAGTTACCCCAAGGAAATATAACAGACACCCAAACATATACAGCTTTGATTATACTGTCTTAAACAGCCTACTCTGTCAAATGTGTCACTCTCCAAGGTTAATACCCCACTTCTTCAGAGGTAATGACATATGCATGATGGAAATTCAACTAGTTCCTTCCAGTTTACAGGCTTAAGCATTCATCAATAACAAGCCAGTAAATATTTTTTATGCTCAAAAAATGTATCTTGATATTATTAAAGCCATGAATGATAAATATGTTTAGCCTGAATAGATGCTACTTCATTATTTACTTGGAGAAAGACCCATTATTTCTCTCCCCCACAAAACAGTAAATAAGGTACACAAAGTTTCTCATTTCTAAAATAAACCAAATATATCAGATTTATTTTACATCAAAGAAGTATATTTTCAAACTCACAAATATGTAATTAGTGTAATTCCCTAAAAATGTTGCCTTTTCGTTTAACATTATATAGACTTTTCAAATCTGTCTCCTTTCTTTTCTGTTATTAATAGGAAAACTGATCTTTTACCTTCAGTTTATTGAGATTTAAATTATAATAGGAAGATATCATCCAAATTAAAGTATATATTTGTTTTTCTTACATAGGTATTACTATCTAAAAGTAATTTGTTTTACTAAAATTAAGAAAACACTGTTCTTCAAAATAATAAATACCCCTTTAATCATTATTAACATCACTGAAACTATAAGTTTTCAAAAATAGATGCAATTAAAGGTTTTGGTTTGGTAATCTAATACTGATTCACGCAGTATAAAGAAATTTTTAACAAGTTCAAATATTAAGAAATGTACTGCCTGTGTAGATACATTGACATTATAAAATCTTATTGTTTATCATATGCTATTACTAATTTGACTTCAAAACCACAAAAATACCCTAGGAAAAAACTGCCATATAATCTTTACTAAAATTAAACTGATTTAATAGTGTATAGTTAAATGAGATACGTTCTATAGATTATATTTATGTATTAAATTAGTGATATTATAATCATTTTACAGTCATTTTTGTTTGGCTCCTTTTATCTTTTTTGATGGAAAATTTATATCCTCTAATATGTTTCACTTTGTTTTTGCATTATCTCCTGGTCAGTGACTTTGACACATTTTATGCCTTCCTAAGACTAAATAGCCAACATCTGCTGGATCATCAAAAAAGCAAGAGAGTTTCAGAAAAACATCTATTTATGCTTTATTGACTATGCCAAAGTCTTTGATTGTGTGGATCACAATAAACTGCGGAAAATTCTGAAAGAGATGGGAATACCAGACCACCTTACCTGCCTCTTGAGAAATCTGTATGTAGGTCAGGAAGCAACAGTTAAAACTGGACATGGAACAACAGACTGGTTTCAAATAGAAAAAGGAGTACGCCAAGGCTGCATATTGTCACTCTGCTTATTTAACTTCTATGTAGAGTACATCATGAGAAATGCTGGGCTGGAAGAAACACAAGCTGAAATTAAGATTGCTGGGAGAAATATCGATAACCTCAGATATGCAGATGACACCACCCTCATGGCAGAAAGTGAAGAGGAACAAAAAAGCCTCTTGAAGAAAGTGAAAGTGGAGAGTGAAAAAGTTGGCTTAAAGCTCAACATTCAGAAAACGAAGATCATGGCATCTGATCCCATCACTTCATGGGAAATAGATGGGGAAACAGTGGAAACAGTGTCAGATTTTATTTTGGGGGGGCTCCAAAATCACTGCAGATGTTGACTGCAGGCATGAAATTAAAAGACGCTTACTCCTTGGAAGAAAAGTTATGACCAACCTAGATAGCATATTGAAAAGCAGAGACATTACTTTGCCAACAAAGGTCCGTCTAGTCAAAGCTATGGTTTTTCCGGTGGTCATGTATGGGTGTGAGAGTTGGACTGTGAAGAAGGCTGAGCGCCGTAGAATTGATGCTTTTGAACTGTGGTGTTGGAGAAGACTTTTGAGAGTTCCTTGGACTGCAAGGAGATCCAACCAGTCCATTCTGAAGGTGATCAGCCCTGGGATTTCTTTGGAAGGAATGATGCTAAAGCTGAAACTCTAGTACTTTGGCCACCTCATGCAAAGAGTTGACTCATTGGAAAACACTCTGATGCTGGGAGGGATTGGGGGCAGGAGGAGAAGGGGATGATCGAGGATGAGATGGCTGGATGGCATCACTGACTCCATGGATGTGAGTCTGAGTGAACTCTGGGAGTTGGTGATGGACAGGGAGGCCTGGGGTGCTGCGATTCATGGGGTCGCAAAGAGTCAGACACGACTGAGCCACTGAACTGAACTGAAGACTAAAAAATTTTTAAGAGGGTATTTGCTAGGAGCACTGGATTAAAATTCAAAAGTAACTGTCAATGAAAGAATAAACCAATGGTTTCCTCTACACACACCTTCAAATCAATTATGTGGATTATAAGAAAACTGAAGTTACTACAGGTTGTTTGAAATATATATATATATATATATATATATATATATATATATATATATATATATATATATGCAGACATGTTACTTGCAAATAAGCACAGGATATAGTGATACCTTGGGCTTCCTAGGTGGCACAAGGGCCCAAGAATCCACCTGCCAATGCAGGAGATGCAGAAGCCCTGAGTTTGATCCCTGGGTGAGGAAGATGCTCTGGAGGAGGAAATGACCAGTATTCTTGTCCGAAAAATCCCATGGACAGAGGAGCCTAATGGTCTACAATACATGGGGTCACAAAGGGTTGGGCACATCTGCAGATTCACAAGTGAAACTGATACCTAACACAATGCAGCACTTCATATCATATACAGCAAATATAACTGTAGCTTTATAATTCTTGCATCCATAGGACATTTCCTCCTAATTAAATTTCTAACTTGAGAACTACAGTGCTTTTGAAACAATCTTAAAATTATTTTCTGCTAAGTATATCAGAAAGGAAACTAAAGTCTGCTATGTATTAATAATAAATGTAGGTCTGACACTGAAGCTGAAGATCCATTACTTTGGCCACTTGATGCAAAGAGATAACTCATCAGAAAAGACCCCCGATGCTCGGAAAGAGTGAAGGCAAAAGGAAAAGAGGGTGGCAATAGATGAGGATGTTAGATAGCATCAGCAACTGAAAGGACATAAATCTGCACAAACTCTGCCAGACAGTGAAGGGACAGGGAAGCCTGGAGTGCTGCAGTGCATGGGGTTGCCGAGTTGGACATGACTTAGTGACTGAACAACAAAAAAATACACAGCCTATGCAAGCACTGGAATTCCAGTTGAACTATTTCAAATCCTAAAAGATGAGCTGTTAAAGTGATGCACTCAATATGCCAGCAAATTTGAAAAACTAACCAGTGGTCATAGGACTGAAAAAGGTCAGTTTTCATTCCAATCGCAAAGAAAGGCAATCCCAAAGATTGTTCAAAACTACCCCACAACTGCACTCATCTCACACACTAGCAAGGTAATGCTCAAAATTCTCCAAGCCAGGCTTCAATAGTATGTGAACTTTGAAACCTGCAGATATTCAAGCTGTATCTAGAAAATGCAGAGGAACTAGAGATGAAATTTCCAACATCCGCTGGATAATTGAAAAAGCAAGAGAGTTCAGAAAAAACATACACTTCTGCTTTATTGACTATGCCAAAGCCTTAGACTGTGTGGCTCACAACAAACTGAGGAAAATTCTGAAAGAGATGGGAATACCAGGCCACCTAACCTGTCTCCTGAGAAATCTTTATACAGGTCAAGAAGCAACAGTTAGAACTGGATACAGAACAACAGACAGGTTCCAAATCGGTAAAGGACTATGTCAAGGCTGTATATTGTCACCCTGCTTATTTAACTTATATGCAGAGCATATCATGCAAATGCCAGACTGGATGAGGCACAATCTGGAATCAAGATTGCTTGGAGAAATATGAATAACTTCAGATATGCAGATGACATGACCTTTATGGCAGAAAGCATAGAACTAAAAGAGCCTCTTAATGAAAGTGAAAGAGAAGAGTGAAAAAGTTGGATTAAAACTCAGCATTCAGAAAACTTAAGATCACGGCATCTGGTTCCATCACTTCATGGCAAATAGATGGGAAAACAGTGGAAACGATGAGCGGCTTTATTTTGGGGGGGCTTCAAAATCACTGGCAGATGGTGACTACAGCCATGAAATTAAAAGACTCTTGCTCCTTGGAAGAAAAGCTATGATCAACCTAGACAGCATATTAAAAAGCAAATATATTACTTTGCCAACAAAGGTCTCTCTAGTCAAGGCTATGGTTTTTCTCTCGGTAGTCATGTATGGGTATGAGAGTTGGACTATAAAGAAAGCTGAGCACCGAAGAATTGATGCCTTTGAACTGTGGAGTTTGGAGAAGACTATTAAGAAGTCCCTTGGACTTCAAGGAGATCTAACCAGTCTATCATAAAAGAAATTAGACCTGAATATTCATTGGAAGGACTGATGCTGAAGCTGAAAATATAATACTTTGGCCACCTGATGTGAAGAACTGAATCACTAGAAATGACCCAGATACTGGGAAAGATTGAAGGCAGGAGGAGAAAGGGATGACAGAGAATGAGATGGTTGGATGGCATCCCTGACTCGATGGGCATGAGTCTGAGTAAGCTCTAGGATTTGGTGATGGACAGGGAAGCCTGGCATGATGCAGTCCATGAGGTCGCAGAGTCGGACATGACTGAGAGAGTGAACTGAACTGATGCAAGCATGATGACAATGGGAAATATCTGACAAACTATTCTTATCTATTCACTTGACTGAGTTTTTTGAAATATTTGACTTTAAAAATAAAAGATGAAATAATTCTGTGTGAAAAAGTGTAATAATAGTCTAATTCCAATATAAAATATGCAGAAGAAAAACACAAGTAGATCTTAATTCTTATATCTAAAACCTAGGCAAATCATTAAAACAGCACTACATTTCACCATGCAGTTTTCCTACTTTGAAGGATTACTCTGGGGATCAAGTGAAGGGAAACACTTCAAAAATCTATCCAGGGCTTTCCTGGTGGCTTAGTGGTATGGAATCTACCTGTTAAAGAAAGAGACACAGGTTTGTTATCTGATCCAGGAAGATCTCACATGCCAAGGACTACCCAAGGCCCCATGCACCCACAACTACTGATTCTGGTGGCTCTAAAGTCCAGGAGCTGCAACTACTACTGAGTGCACATCCCACAACTATGGAAGCCAACATGCCCTAGAGCCCATGGTCTGCAAAGAGAGAAGACACTGGCAACCAGAAGGCTTGTACATCAAAACTAGAAAGTACTCCCCACTTGCCAAAACTAGAGAAAAGCCTGTGGCAGCAACGAAGACCCCAGCACAGGCAAAAATTACTAAACAAATTTAAGAAAAAATATATGCAATACTAGACAACTCAGTGGTATTGTTATATTTTGCATGTTTCCAGTTAAAAGAAAACACATATTTGAATATTCTTCCCATCCTGGATATTCATTTCAATGTAATTACTAATCTATTAAATTTATAAATATAATCAATTTCATTTTTCCTAAAAGAAGCATTATTGTCATCAAAAACAAATTGTTCTTTTCATCACAAATACATTCTAACAGAAAGTAATTGTATACAAATAAAACTTTTATTCTAAAGTAGACATTTTAACTAATTCTAATAGCTTTTTATCTAAAACCAGTTGTTTTTAAAACCAATGAACTTTAATATATATTAAGATGCTTTTATTACATTCTTTTCACAGTTGGATATATTTAACTAGTAAGGCATTTTTCTTTTTTAAATTTTTATTTTTACTTTATTTTTACAATACTGTATTGGTTTTGCCATACATTGACATGAATCCACTACGGGTGTACATGCGATCCCAAACATGAACCCCCCCCTCCCACCTCCCTCCCCACAACATCCCTCTGGGTCATCCCCGTGCACCAGCCCCAAGCATGCTGTATCCTGCATTGGACATAGACTGGTGATTTGATTCTTACATGATAAGTATACATGCTTCAATGCCATTCTCCCAAATCATCCCACCCTCTCCCTCTCCCTCTGAGTCCAAGAAGTCCGCTATACACATCTGTGTTTTTTGCTGTCTTGCATACAGGGTATCATTGCATCTTTCTAAATCCATATATATGTGTTAGTATACTGTATTGGTGTTTTTCTTTCTGGCTTACTTCACTCTGTATAATCGGCTCCAGTTTCATCCATCTCAACAGAACTGATTCAAATGTATTCTTTTTAACAGCTGAGTAATACTCCATTGTGTATATGTACCACAGCTCTCTTATCCATTCATCTGCTGATGGACATCTAGGTTGTTTCCATGTCCTAGCTATTATAAACAGTGCTGTGATGAACATTGGGGTACATGTGTCTCTTTCAATTCTGGTTCCCTCGGTGTGTATGCCCAGCAGTGGGATTGCTGGGTCATAAGGCAGTTCTAGAAGTTACTGCAAACTGTTAGCTCATTTAAAAACATACCTGTTTACTCATGTAAATTGAAGACAATTTAAATTGTGTTGCTATTTTGAACAAAATTGAATGAATATCACTGTATCATGTTTAAAACCACTGTACTTAAACACAACAGATGAAAAAGAAGATCTGTTTACCAGTTGAAAAACAGTAAATACTTACGAGTTTTGAAAAAGCATCTCCCAGTAAAAGTTACCTCTTTCTTATCACTCTTCTGTAAAAATATTTTATTCTCCTAATTAATTGCTTAAGAATAAAGTATGAAGCCCTTAGTCTGTCATCCAAATCTGTCCTTAAACTATAGTCGAACTGTATTTGTCAGTTCAGTCTTTATATTCCTATAAAACCCATCCACCCCTAAACTACC
>NW_017210195.1:0-2797 GCF_001704415.2 Capra hircus
GAGACGCCAGAAGGACCCAAGAGCCAGGGCAGCACGGGAGAGGAAGCCGCAGGGGCCGGCACCCACGCCACAAAAGCGGAGGCCCCGGCAGCGACGGGAGAGGAAGCCCGAGAGGCCCGCGAGCAACGCGCAGGGGGGACGGGCCGGGCCGGAGGCCAGCAGAGCGGGGCCCGGAGGGCCCCGGCGGAAGGCGAGAGCACCGGCCGAAACGCGAGAAAAGCCAGGAGGGGCGCCCCGCCAGGCGAGAGGAGGCCAGGGCCGCGGAGGCGGCGCGAGGCGAAGCACACCGAACCGCGGGAACGGCCAAAGGGGCCGGCACACCCGGGCGGCAACGCAAGAAGGGCCCCGACAGACCCGGCGCCACGCGAGAGGAAGCACAGAGGCCCGGCCCACAAGCAGAGGAGCCCCGAGGGCCGCGAGCGGGAGCGAAGGAGGAGCCGGGCCCTGCGGGGGCGGGAAAGAGGCCCGGCGGCCCGGCGCAGCGAAAGAGGAGGCGCCGCCCACAGGAAAGGCGAGAGGAACGCCAGGGGGGGCCACCAGGCCCAGGGGCCCCAAAGGCGCAGGCCAGGCCAGGGAAAGCGGGGGCCCGGCACGGCCGCGACGGGCAAACGAGGAGCGACGCACACCACGGGGGCACGGGGAACAGCCCGGGGGGAAAGCCGCGGGGAAAGCCGCGGGGGAAAGCCGCGAGGGAAAGCCCAGAGCCCGGGAGCCACGCGAAGGGAAGCGGGACACGGCGGCGACAGCGCGGGAGGAAAAGCGCACGGGCAGGCCCCCACGCGAGACGAGGACGGACGCCCCGGGGGAGACGCCAGAAGGACCCAAGAGCCAGGGCAGCACGGGAGAGGAAGCCGCAGGGGCCGGCACCGACGCCACACAGGGCGGAGGCCCCGCAGCGACGGGAGAGGAAGCCCGAGAGCCCCCGGAGCAACGCGCAGGGGGACGGGCCGGGCCGGAGGCCACCAGAGCGGGGCCCGGAGGGCCCCGGGGAAGGCGAGAGCACCGGCCGCAACGCGAGAAAAGCCAGGAGGGGCGCCGCGCCAGGCCAGAGGAGGCCCAGGGCCGCGGAGGCGGCGCCAGGCGAAGCACACCGAACCGCGGGAACGGCCAAAGGGGCCGGCACACCCGGGCGGCAACGCAAGAAGGGCCCCGACAGACCCGGCGCCCACGCGAGAGGAAGCACGAGAGGCCCGCCCACAGCCAGAGGAGCCCCAGGGCCGCCGCCGAGCGCGAGAGGAGGGAGCCGGGCCCGGCGGGCGCGGGAAAGAAGGCCAGGCGGCCGGCGCAGCGCAAGAGGAGGCACGCGCCACAGAAAGGGGAGAGGAACGCCAGGGGCGGCCACCAGGCCCGGAGGCCCCAGAGGGCGCAGGCCAGGCCAGGGAAACCGGGGGGCCCGGCACAGCCGCGACGGGCAAGCCAAGGAGCGACGAACACCACGGGGCCAGGGGGACAGCCCGGGGGCGAAAGCCCGGGGGAAGGCCGCGGGGGAAAGCCGCGGGGGAAAGCCGCGAGGAAAGCCACAGAGCCCGGGAGCCACGCGAAGGGAAGCGGGACACGGCGGCGACAGCGCGGAGGAAAGCGCACGGGCAGGCCCCCACGCGAGACGAGGACGGACGCCCGGGGGAGACGCCAGAAGGACCCCAAGAAGCCAGGGCAGCACGGGAGAGGAAGCCGCAGGGGCCGGCACCCACGCCACACAAGGCGGAGGCCCGGCAGCGACGGGAGAGGGAAGCCCGAGGCCCCGAGCAACGCGCAGGGGGACGGGCCGGGCCGGAGGCCACCAGAGCGGGGCCCGGAGGGCCCGGCGGAAGGCGAGAGCACCGGCCGCAACGCGAGAAAAGCCAGGAGGGCGCCCCGCAGGCGAGGAGGCCCAGGGCCGCGGAGGCGGCGCGAGGCGAAGCACACCGAACGCGGGAACGGCCAAAGGGGCCGGCACACCCGGGCGGCAACGCAAGAAGGGCCCCGACAGACCCGGCGCCACGCGAGAGGAAAGCACGAGAGGCCCGCCCACAGCCAGAGGAGCCCCGGGGCGCCCGGCGCGCGAGAGGAGGAGCCGGGCCCGGCGGGGGGCGGAAAGAAGGCCCGCGGGCCCGGGGCAGCGCAAGAGGAGGCGCGCGCCACAGGAAAAGGCGAGAGGAACGCCAGGGCGGGCCACCAGGCCAGAGGCCCCCAGAGGGCGCAGGCCAGGCCAGGGAAACCGGGGGCCCGGCAGCCGCGACGGGCAAGCGAGCGGACGAACACCGGGGGCAGGGGGACAGCCCGGGGGAAAGCCGCGGGGAAGCCGCGGGGAAAGCCGCGGGGAAAGCCGCGAGGGAAAGCCACAGAGCCCGGGAGCCACGCGAAGGGAAGCGGACACGGCGGCGACAGCGCGGGGAGGAAAGCGCGGGCAGGCCCCACGCGAGACGAGGACGGCCCCGGGGGAGACGCCAGAAGGACCCCAAGAGCCAGGGCAGCACGGGAGAGGAAGCCGCAGGGGCCGGCACCGACGCCACACAAGGGCGGAGGCCCCGGCAGCGACGGGAGAGGAAGCCCGAGAGGCCCCGAGCAACGCGCAGGGGGACGGGCCGGGCCGGGAGGCCACCAGAGCGGGGCCCGGAGCGCCCGGCGGAAGGCGAGAGCCCCGGCCCCAAAGCGAGAAAAGCCAGGAGGGGCGCCCCGCCAGGCGAGAGGAGGCCCAGGGCCGCGGAGGGCGGCGCGAGGCGAAGCACACCAACCGCGGGAACGGCCAAAGGGGCGGCACACCGGGCGGCAACGCAAGAAGGGCCCCGACAGACCCGGCGCCACGCGAGAGGAAGCA
>NW_017210196.1:0-2795 GCF_001704415.2 Capra hircus
AAACAAAAGCCCAGGTCCAGACGGCTTCACAGCTGAATTCTACCAAAAATTTCGAGAAGAGCTAACACCTATCCTCAAACCTTCCAGAAAATTGCAGAGGAAGGTAAACTTCCAAACTCATTCTATGAGGCCACCATCCCCTAATACAAACCTGACAAAGATGTCACAAAAAGAAAAACTACAGGCCAATATCACTGATGAACATAGATGCAAAAATCCTCAACAAAATTCTAGCAATCAGAATCCAACAACACATTAAAAAAGATCATACACCATGACCAAGTGGGCTTTATCCCAGGGATGCAAGGATTCTTCAATATCCGCAAATCAATCAATGTAATTCACCACATTAACAAATTGAAAAATAAAAACCATATGATTATCTCAATAGATGCAGAGAAGGCCTTTGACAAAATTCAACATCCATTTATGATAAAAACTCTCCAGAAAGCAGGAATAGAAGGAACATACCTCAACATAATAAAAGCTATATATGACAAACCCACAGCAAACATTATCCTCAATGGTGAAAAATTGAAAGCATTTCCCCTAAAGTCAGGAACAAGACAAGGGTGTCCACTTTCACCCGCTACTATTCAACATAGTTCTGGAAGTTTTGGCCACAGCAATCAGAGCAGAAAAAGAAATAAAAGGAATCCAAATTGGAAAAGAAGAAGTAAAACTCTCACTGTTTGCAGATGACATGATCCTCTACATGGAAAACCCTAAAGACTCCACCAGAAAATTACTAGAGCTAATCAATGAATATAGTAAAGTTGCAGGATATAAAATCAACACACAGAAATCCCTTGCATTCCTATACACGAATAATGAGAAAGTAGAAAAAGAAATTAAGGAAACAATTCCATTCACCATTGCAACGAAAAGAATAAAATACTTAGGAATATATCTACCTAAAGAAACTAAAGACCTATATATAGAAAACTATAAAACACTGATGAAAGAAATCAAAGAGGACACTAATAGATGGAGAAATATACCATGTTCATGGATCGGAAGAATCAATATAGTGAAAATGAGTATACTACCCAAAGCAATTTACAAATTCAATGCAATCCCTGTCAAGCTACCAGCCACATTTTTCACAGAACTAGAACAAATAATTTCAAGATTTGTATGGAAATACAAAAAACCTCGAATAGCCAAAGCAATCTTGAGAAAGAAGAATGGAACTGGAGGAATCAACTTGCCTGACTTCAGGCTCTACTACAAAGCCACAGTCATCAAGACAGTATGGTACTGGCACAAAGACAGACATATAGATCAATGGAACAAAATAGAAAGCCCAGAGATAAATCCACACACATATGGACACCTTATCTTTGACAAAGGAGGCAAGAATATACAATGGAGTAAAGACAATCTCTTTAACAAGTGGTGCTGGAAAACTGGTCAACCACTTGTAAAAGAATGAAACTAGATCACTTTCTAACACCGTACACAAAAATAAACTCAAAATGGATTAAAGATCTAAATGTAAGATCAGAAACTATAAAACTCCTAGAGGAGAACATAGGCAAAACACTCTCAGACATAAATCACAGCAGGATCCTCTATGATCCACCTCCCAGAATTCTGGAAATAAAAGCAAAAATAAACAAATGGGATCTAATTAAAATTAAAAGCTTCTGCACAACAAAGGAAAATATAAGCAAGGTGAAAAGACAGCCTTCTGAATGGGAGAAAATAATAGCAAATGAAGCAACTGACAAACAACTAATCTCAAAAATATACAAGCAACTTCTGCAGCTCAATTCCAGAAAAATAAACGACCCAATCAAAAAATGGGCCAAAGAACTAAATAGACATTTCTCCAAAGAAGACATACGGATGGCTAACAAACACATGAAAAGATGCTCAACATCACTCATTATTAGAGAAATGCAAATCAAAACCACAATGAGGTACCACTTCACACCAGTCAGAATGGCTGCGATCCAAAAATCTGCAAGCAATAAATGCTGGAGAGGGTGTGGAGAAAAGGGAACCCTCCTACACTGTTGGTGGGAATGCAAACTAGTACAGCCACTATGGAGAACAGTGTGGAGATTCCTTAAAAAATTGCAAATAGAACTACCTTATGACCAGCAATCCCACTTCTGGGCATACACACCGAGGAAACCAGAATTGAAAGAGACACATGTACCCCAATGTTCATCGCAGCACTGTTTATAATAGCCAGGACATGGAAACAACCTAGATGTCCATCAGCAGATGAATGGATAAGAAAGCTGTGGTACATATACACAATGGAGTATTACTCAGCCATTAAAAAGAATTCATTTGAATCAGTTCTGATGAGATGGATGAAACTGGAGCCAATTATACAGAGTGAAGTAAGCCAGAAAGAAAAACACCAATACAGTATACTAACACATATATATGGAATTTAGGAAGATGGCAATGACGACCCTGTATGCCAAGACAGGAAAAAAGAACACAGATGTGTATAACGGACTTTTGGACTCAGAGGGAGAGGGGAGAGGGTGGATGATTTGGAGAATGGGAATTCTAACATGTATACTGTCATGTAAGAATTGAATCGCCAGTCCATGTCTGACGTAGGGTGCAGCTTGCTTGGGGCTGGTGCATGGGGATGACCCAGAGAGATGTTGTGGGGAGGGAGGTGGGAGGGGGGTTCATGTTTGGGAACGCATGTAAGAATTAAAGATTTTAAAATTTAAAAAAATAAAAAATTAAAATTAAAAAAAAAGAATTATAATGTAAAAAAAAAAAGTTTGTCTATGAATTTTCATTTTTAGAATGTTGATTTA
>NW_017210197.1:0-2794 GCF_001704415.2 Capra hircus
GCATCTCAAGAGGAGCGAACTCCCCACAGGAAAGGCGAGAGGAACTCCAGGGTCGTGCCACCATCTCCAGAGTCCCCCCAGATGTCTCAGTCCATTTCAGGGAAACCTGTTTTCCTTGCACTGCCTTCACTTTCAAGCCGAGGATCGACTCACACCACGGTGGCACGTGGGACAGCCCTGTGGAAAGCCTCGTGGGAAATCCTCGTGGAAAAGACTCAAGCGAAAGCCACAGATCCTTTGATCCACACGACAGAAATATGACCCTGCTGCTACTGCTCTGGAGGAAAGCCCACGTGCATGCCACCACTCGAGACAAGGACTGACTCCCCTGGGGAGACTCCAGAAGTACCCCAAGATCCATGTCAGCACTGGAGAGGAAACCTCAGGTTCCGGCACCGACTCCACACAAGGTCTTAGTCCCCGGCATCGACGGGAGAGGAATCCCGAGTGGCCCCCGTGCAACTCGCATGGGGACTCGTCTTTACTGAGGCCACGAGAGCGGGTCCCTGAGGTCCCCGTCGTAAGTCGAGAGCACCTGCCACAACTCGAGAAAATCCAGGAGGTTCTCCCCTGCAGGCGAGATGAGGCCCATTTCCGCTAAGGCGTCTCGAGGCTAATCACACCTAACCTCTGGAACTTCCAAAGGGTCCTTCACACCCTTGCTGCAACTCAAGAAGTTCACCGACATACCCGACTCCACTCGAGAGGAAGCACTAGAGTTCCGCCATATCCAGAGGTGCCCCGTTTCCGCCTCAGAGCTCGAGAGGAGGGATCCTGTCCCTGCGTGGTAGGGAAAAAATTCCCGGTATTCCCGTCGCATCCAAGAAGAGGCGCTCTCCACAGGAAAGGCGAGAGGAACTCCAGGGTCGTGCCACCATTCCAGAGTTCCCAGATGTCTCAGTCCATTCCAGGGAAATCTGTTAGTTTCTCTACGACGTTCAAGCCGTGGATCGACTCACACGGTGGCACGTGGGACAGCCCTTTGGGAAAGCCTCGTGGGAAAGCCTCGAGGGAAAGCCACAGATCCCTTGATCCACGCGAAGGGAAGCGCGACACTGCTGCTACAGCTCGGGAGGAAAGCGCACGTTCATGCCCCCACAAGACGAGACTGACTCCCCTGGGGAGACTCCAGAACTACCCCAAGATCCATGTCAGCACTGGAGAGGTAACCTCAGGTTCCGGAACCGACTCCACACAGGGTCTTAGGCCCCGGCATCGACGGGAGAGGAATCCCGAGAGGCCCCGAGCAACTCGCATGGGGACTGGCCTTTCCTGAGGCCACCAGAGCGGGGTCCCTGAGGTCCCCATGTAAGGCGAGAGCACCTGCCGCAACTAGAACAATCCATGAGGTTGTCCCTCCAGACGAGATGAGGCCCATTTCCGCTGAGGCGTCTCGAGGCTAATCACACCTAACCTCTGAAACTTCCAAAGGGTCCTTCACACCCTTGCTGCAACTCAAGAATTCCCCAATATTCCCGTCTCTACTCGAGAGCAAGCAAGAGAGTCCCGCCCACATCCAGAGAGCCCCGTTTCCGCCTCCTAGCTAGAGAGGAGGGATCCTTTCCCTGCGTGGTCGGGAAAGTATTCCCGCGTTCTCGTCGCATCTCAAGAGGAGGCACTCTCCACTGGAAGGCGAGAGGAACTCTCGGGCCTTGCCACCATTCCCAGAGTCCCGCAGATGTCTAAGTCCATTCAGGGAAATCTGTTTTCCCTCGATTGCCGCGACTTTCAAGCCGAGGATCGACTCACACCACGGTGGCACGTGGGACAGCCCTGTGGGAAAGCCTCCTGGAAAGCCTGTGTGAAAGCCTCAAGGGAAAGGCACAGATCCCTTGATCCAGGCGAAGGGAAGCGTGACACTGCTGCTACAGCTCGGGAGGAAAGCGCACGTCATGCCCCCACTCGAGACGAGGACTGACTCCCCTGGGAGACTCCAGAAGTACCCCAAGATCCATGTCAGCACTGGAGAGGAAACCTCAGGTTCCGGCACCGACTCCACACAGGGTCTTAGGCCCGCGGCATCGACGGGAGAGGAATCCGAGAGGCCCCGAGCAACTTGCATGGGGACTGGCCTTTCCTGAGGCCACCAGAGCGGGTCCCTGAGGTCCCCGTAGTAAGTCAAGAGCACCTGCCGCAACTCCAGAAAATCCAGGACGTTCTCCCTCCAGGCGAGATGAGGCCCTTTTCCTCTGAGGCGTCTCGAGGCTAACATACCTAACATCTGGAACTTCAAAGGTTCCTTCACACCCTTGCTGCAACTCAAGAAGTTCTCCGACATACCTGACTCCACTCGAGAAGAAGCACGAGAATACCCCACATCCAGAGGAGCCCGTTTCCGCCTCATACCTCGAGTCAGGTATCCTTTCCCTGCATGTTCGGGAAAGAATTCCCGGTGTTCCCGTCGCATCTCATTAGGAGGCGCTCTCCACAGGAAAGGCGAGGAACTCCAGGGTCGTGCCACCATTCCAAGAGTCCCCCAGATATCTCAGTCTGCCGGGGTCCAGCCCCGCTGGATCCAGGGAATTCGACGGATGGACGGCGTTGTCGTGGAAAGTCTTTTTTATTTATTAATGTAAGATTAGATTAAGAAATTATAGTGTAGTAAGAAGATTAACTGGAGGAAAAGGGCTGAATAGCTTGGTTTACGTGGAAGACCAATAAAATTCCAGACAAGGAATTTTCACCATCTACGTTGGGCCACCAGCCCTGCTTGAATATCTAAGGGTGCCTCGCCTTAAGCTCCCTTTCGTGCAGGTCTTAACAGCCAGGCAAGTAAGTAGACCTGACGAGCCTC
>NW_017210198.1:0-2794 GCF_001704415.2 Capra hircus
CAGAGCTCTAGCTCTGCTCAGAGCCCCGATCTGGCAGAGTTTCTGGCGCGAGGCTGCTCGGCCGGGGGCTCGCCTTGCCCAGACTTGCCTTGCTTTTAGGCTCCCTCCCCAGGAAGGAGCTGTCTGAGCGAGCCTGGGAGACGCCACTGGTGCCTTCCTTGCCTCAGCTCCAATCCTGCCTTGCCCTTTGCACATAGGTGCCAGGCGTGTTGGGGAGGGCTTAGGGGGTGGTGGGTTGCCACACTGCCAAGGGCTTCAGCAGTGAGAGCTCTGTCAGAGGGAAGGGAAGGGCAACTGCAGGGCTCCTCCAGCGGTTTCTAGGCCGCCTAGAATCAGCGCCGCACCGAGAGCACCAGGCTCCCAGGGCCCCTGGGCTGGGGTTTTCAGCCCCGCACACACGGAGGCTGATTCCTTGGGTGCCCAGAAAGTGTATGACAGACGTAGGTTCCCTAGCACTCTCCTCCCCAGCAGAGACATGTGCAGGTGGTTGGGGCCTGATCCTGCGTGTCTGGGTTCCTGCCCACAGCCCCAACTCAGGGGAAGCAGCCCCTGAGGCAAGACCTGCTGGAGGAGCCCTGCGCCCCCGCCTGATAGCGAGTGCACAGCCAGCAGGGAAGCGAGCCTCCTCGGGGAAGAGGAGGCAGCCCAGCCCCGTCAAGTTGAAAGCCTGCTTGCACGGAGCTAAGTGCGCCTCCAGTACGGCAGAGCTCTAGCTCTGCTCAGAGCCCCGATCTGGCAGAGTTCCTGGCGCGAGGCTGCTCTGCCGGGGGCTAGCCTTGCCCAGACTTGCCTTGCTTTTAGGCTGCCTCTCCAGGAAGGAGCAGGCAGCAGGAGCCTGGGAGTCGCCACTGGCGCCTTTCTTGCCTCAGCTCCAATCCTGCCTTGCCTTTGCACTTAGGTCCCAGTCCCTCCTTAAGGAGAGCTTAGGGGCTGGTGGGTTGCACACTGCCAAGGGCTCCAGCAGTGAGAATTCTGTCAGAGGGAAGGGAAGGGCAACTGCAGGGCTCCTCCAGCGGTTGCTTGGCCGCCCAGATTCAGCGCCACACGGAGAGCACCAGGCTCCCAGGTCCCCTGGCTGGGGTTTTCAGCCCCGCACACACGGAGGCTGATTCCTTGGGTGCCCAGAAAGTGTATGACAGACGTAGGTTCCCTAGCACTCTCCTCCCAGCAGAGACATGTGCAGGTGTTTGGGGCCTGATCCTGCGTGTCTGGGTTCCTGCCCACAGCCCCAACTCAGGGGAAGCAGCCCCTGAGGCAAGACCTGCTGGAGGAGCCCTGCGCCCCCGCCTGATAGGCGAGTGCACAGCCAGCAGGGAAGCGAGCCTCCTCGGGGGAAGAGGAGGCAGCAAGTCCCCGTCAAGCTGAAATCCCTGCTTACACGAAGCTAAGTGCGACTCCAGTACGGCAGATCTCTAGCTCTGTTCAGAGGCCCGATCTGGCAGAGTTCCTGGCACCAAGATGCTCTGCCATAGGCGAGCCTTGCGCAGACTTGCCTTGCTTTAAGGCTCCCTCCCCAGGAAGGAGCAGGCTGTGTGAGGCTCGGAAACGCCACTGGCGCCTTCCTGGCTTCAGCTCTACCCCTGCCTTGCCTTTGCACTTAGGTCCCAAGCGTCCTTGAGGAGGGCTTAGGGGCTGGTGGGTTGCACACTGCCAAGGGCTCCAGCAGTGAAAGCTCTGTCAGAGGGAAGCGAAGGGCAACAGCAGGGCTCCTTCAGCGGTTCCTTGGCCGCCCAGACAAAAAGCTCCGCACGGAGAGCACCAGGTTCCAAGGGCCCCTGGCTGGGTTTTGCATCCCCACACTCCCAGAGGCTGACTCCGTGGGTGCCTAGAAAGTGTGTGAGAGACGTAGGTTCCCTAGCACTCTCCTCCCCAGCAGAGACATGTGCAGGTGGTTGGGCCTTATCCTGCGTGTCTGGGTTCCCGCCCACAGCCCAACTCAGGGGAAGCAGCCCCTGAGGCAAGACCTGCTGGAGGAGCCCTGCGCGCGCCGCCTGATAGGCGAGAGCACAGCCAGCAGTGTAGCGAGCCTCCTCGGGAGAAGAGGAGGCAGCCGAGCCCAGTCAAGAGGAAAGCCCTGCTTGCACGGAGCTAAGTGGGCCTCCAGTACGGGCAGAGCTCTAGCTCTGCTCAGAGCCCCGATCTGGCAGAGTTTCTGGCGCGAGGCTGCTCGGCCGGGGGCTCGCCTTGCCCAGACTTGCCTTGCTTTTAGGCTCCCTCCCCAGGAAGGAGCTGTCTGAGCGAGCCTGGGAGACGCCACTGGTGCCTTCCTTGCCTCAGCTCCAATCCTGCCTTGCCTTTGCACTAGGTGCCAGGCGTCGTTGGGGGAGGGCTTAGGGGTGGTGGGTTGCACACTGCCAAGGGCTTCAGCAGTGAGAGCTCTGTCAGAGGGAAGGGAAGGGCAACTGCAGGGCTCCTCCAGCGGTTTCTAGGCCGCCTAGAATCAGCGCCGCACCGAGAGCACCAGGCTCCCAGGGCCCCTGGCTGGGGTTTTCAGCCCGCACACACGGAGGCTGATTCCTTGGGTGCCCAGAAAGTGTATGACAGACGTAGGTTCCCTAGCACTCTCCTCCCAGCAGAGACATGTGCAGGTGGTTGGGGCCTGATCCTGCGTGTCTGGGTTCCTGCCCACAGCCCCAACTCAGGGGAAGCAGCCCCTGAGGCAAGACCTGCTGGAGGAGCCCTGCGCCCCCGCCTGATAGGCGAGTGCACAGCCAGCAGGGAAGCGAGCCTCCTCGGGGGAAGAGGAGGCAGCCCAGCCCCGTCAAGTTGAAAGCCCTGCTTGCACGGAGCTAAG
>NW_017210199.1:0-2792 GCF_001704415.2 Capra hircus
CCAGAGGAGCCCCGTTTCCGCCTCCTAGCTCGAGAGGAGGGATCATTTCCCTGCGTGGTCGGGAAAGAATCCCCGCGTTCCCGTCGCCATCTCAAGAGGAGGCGCCTCCACACAGGAAAAGCGAGAGGAACTCCAGGGTCATGCCACCATTCCCAGAGTCCCCAGATTGTCTCTGTCGATTCCAGGAAAACCTATTTTCCCTGCACTGCCGCGACTTTCAAGTCGAGGATCGACTCACACCACGGTGGCACGTGGACTGCCCTGTGGGAAAGCCTCGTGGGAAAGCCTCCTGGGAAAGCCTCGTGGGAAAGCCTCGAGGGAAATCCACAGATCCCTTGATCCACTTGAAGGAAGCGCGACACCGCTGCTACAGCTCGGAGGAAAGCGCACGTGCATGCCCCCACTCGAGACGAGGACTGACTCCCCTGGGGAGACTCCAGAAGTACCCCAAGATCCATGTCAGCACTGGAGAGGAATCCTCAGGTTCCGGAACTGACTCCACACAAGGTCTTAGGCCCCAGTATCGATGGGAGAGGAATCCCGAGAGGCCCCCGAGCAACTCGCATGGGGAATGGCCTTTCCTGAGGCCACCAGAGCGGATTCCTGAGGTCCCGTCGTAAGTCGAGAGCACCTGCCGCAACTCGAGAAAAATCCAGGAGGTTCTCCCCTCCAGGCGAGATGAGGCCCATTTCCGCTGAGGCGTCTCGAGGCTAGTCACACCTAACCTCTGGAACTTCCAACGGGTCCTTCACACCCTTACTGCAACTCAAGAAGTTCCCCGACATACCCGTCTCCACTCGAGACGAAGCACGAGAGTCCCGCCCACATCCAGAGGAGCCCCGTTTCCGCCTCCTAGCTATAGAGGAGGATCCTTTCCCTGCGTGGTCGGGAAAGAATTCCCGGCCCCTCCCGTCGCATTCCAAAGAGGAGGCGCTCTCCACAGGAAAGGCGAGAGGAACTCCAGGGTCATGCCACCATTCCCAGAGTCCCCCAGATGTCTCTGTCGATTCCAGGAAAACCTGTTTTCCCTGCACTGCGTCGACTTTTTAAGCCGAGGATCGACTCACAACACGGTGACACGTGGGACAGCCCTGTGGGAAAGCTCGTGGGAAAGCCCGTGGGAAAGCCTCGAGGGAAAGCCACAGATCCTTGATCCACGCGAAGGGAAGCATGACACTGCTGCTACAGCTCGGAAGGAAAGCGCACGTGCATGCCCCCACTCGAGAGACGACTGACTCTACTGGGGAGACTCCAGAAGTCCCCCCAGATCCACGTCAGCACTGGAGAGGAATACTCAGGTTCCGGCACCGGCTCCACACAAGATCTTAGGCCCCGGCATCGACGGGAGAGGAATCCCGAGAGGCCCCGAACAACTCGCATGGGGACTGGCCTTTCCAGAGCCCACCAGAGTGGGTCCCTGAGGTCCCCGTCGTAAGTCGAGAGCACCTGCCGCAACTCGAGAACATCCAGGAGGTTCTCCCCTCCAGGCGAGATGAGTGCCATTTCCGCTGAGGCATCTCGAGGCTAATCACACCTAACCTCTGGAGCTCCCAAAGCGACTTCACACCCTTGCTGCAACTCAAGAAGATCCCCGACATACCCGTCTCGACTCGAGAGGAAGCACGAGAGTCCCGCCCACATCCAGAGGAGCCCCGTTTCCGCCTCCTAGCTCGAGAGGAGGGATCCTTTCCCTGCGTGTCCGGAAACAATTCCTGGCGTTTCCGTCGCATCTCAAGAGGAGGCGCTTCTCCACAGGAAAGGCGAGAGGAACTCCAGGGTCGTTCCACATTCCCAGAGTCCCCAGGATGTCTCAGTCCATTCCAGGGAAACCTGCTTTCCCTGCACTGCCTCGACTTTCAAGCGAAGATCGACTCACACCACGGTGGCACGTGGGACAGCCCTGTGGGAAAGCCTCGTTGGAAAGCCTCGAGGAAACCACAGATCCCTTGATCCACGCGAAGGGGAAGCGTGACACTGCTGCTACAGCTCGAGGGAAAGCGCATGTGCATGCCCCACTCGAGACGAGGACTGACTCCACTGGGAGACTACAGAAGAACCCCAAGATCCATGTGAGCACTGGAGAGGAATGCTAAGGTTCCGGCACCGACTCCACACAAGATCTTATGCCCCGCGCATAGACGGGAGAGGAATCCCGAGAGGCCCCGAGCAACTCGCATGGGACTGGCCTTTCCTGAGGCCACCAGAGCGGGTCCCTGAGGTCCCCGTCGTAAGTCGAGAGCACCTGCCCGCAACTCGAGAAAATCCAGGAGGTTCTCTCCTCCAGGCGAGATGAGGCCCATTTCCGCTGAGGCGTCTCGAGGCTAGTCACACCTAAACCTCTGGAACTTCCAACGGGTCCTTCACACCCTTGCCGCAACTCAAGAAGTTCCCCGACATACCCGTCTCCACTCGAGACGAAGCCATGAGAGTCCCGCCCACATCCAGAGGAGCCCCGTTTTCCGCTCCTAGCTCGAGAGGAGGGATCATTTCCCTGCGTGGTCGGGAAAGAATTCCCGGCGTTCCCGTCGCATCTCAAGAGGAGGCGCTCACCACAGGAAAGGCGAGAGGAACTCCAGGGTCATGCCACCATTCCAGAGTCCCCAGATGTCTCTGTCGATTCCAGGAAAACCTATTTTCCCTGCACTGCGTCGACTTTCAAGTCGAGGATCGACTCACACCACGGTGGCACGTGGGACTGCCCTGTGTGGAAAGCCTCGTGGGGAAAAGCCTCCTGGAAAAGCCTCGTGGGAAAGCCTCGAAGGAAATCCACAGATCCCTTGATCCACTTGAAG